>NC_062196.1:4439256-4469256 GCF_912470025.1 Vespa velutina
AAAAATACGGAACGAAGAAAAGAATAATCGATCTTTTCGTATTTCGAATATCTGAAAAACAATTTTTCTTACACAATGAAACCTATATATTTCTTTCGTTCCCCCCCCCCCTCCCCTCCCCACATCTTTACAAACGACAAAATGAAAAATTGATATAATGAGAAATCGTCTACGAATCTCTATTATCGATTGACAACGTTCTAAGTACTTACGTACGTAATATATACGCATGTACATATATAAAAGAACGTATTGTTGATTGTTAAACTCGACTTTATTCTTGAGTTTATTTTATAAAAAAATTTCTAAGTATTCCGATTTATACAATCGTCCTTTACAATGTAAAGTATCGTTATGCGTTTTGTGTATGAACGCTGACGCATCATATGTCATTCATTCTTCGATTTCATTTATTTACTAACTCAACCGATCATTATACGAGATAACTGAATGAATAATAAAATTTATTGTTATCTGATAAAATCGAAAATTCATTGAATTTACATATTTCTATGCGTATGATATAATACAATGGATATGTACTCACGTTTATTGATATTTTATATCTTATATAATATAGATATGTACTTGTATTATTTGTCATTTTATTGTTTATATTTTATGTTTTTCTTTTATAGAGCATCAATGAAAATATAACGTGTTATCGATAATTAAATGAATTATAATTATAATTCATATAATTATAAGAAATGAATTTACGATATTGTTGTATTTATCATTATAAATATATCAGAAAATGTTATTGCTATATCCATAAATGCATCGTATATATTGCATAAATACATTTTATCCTTGTTACACCCAAATTTGATATAAACTTCATGTATCACCATAGATATTGATATTAATCTAACACACGAATATAATCCTATGGGAGGGTGTGGGTAGAAGAGGGGTGGTAGTCACAAAACGTTATATTATTCAAGAAATGATTCACCTCAATGGAATAGAATCCGTTCTAAATGATTTATCAAGGGTCATCTCTGATGGTTTAATTAAAACTTTGTAACCCAATTTTTCTTTTCTTTTCTTTCTTTTTTTTTTTTTTTTTTTTTATGTACAACAAAAAATTTATATAACGTGAAATTCTTATATTTAGGTCGGTCGATAATTAACGTTGAGGTTTTCTGCGAAATTTTCAGTATTTTTTTTTTTTTTTTTTTTTATATTGAAATATTATACCACTGTATCATACTGAATATAATCTTATTCGCATAAATTAATATTGGATTTTTCCAATCAATTTTCAATATTTTTATTAAGATTCTATACTATTGTATTTTTTTTTTTTCTTGTTTATCGAGTTTCGAGTCGCGTAAAAAAACTTTTCGATATATTTTATTAAAATATTATACCGTTGCATTAAATTAGAATGTTAAACCATTATTATTGACCAATAGTAATAGTTAATAGTCAACATTTTCAAAAATTAAAAGATACTGAATACGAGTTTTATTTATTTAGAAGATCTGAGGTACTAAAAAAAATTCCAACCCCATTACTTATCGACCAATTCAAATAAAATACTAAGATAACTTTTACTACTACAAATATATTATATAATATCTTTCTAATAATGAATTGAATAAATTTGTTCGTAAGAAGAGAAAAAGGAAAGAAAAAAAAAAAAAAGAAAAAAAAGAAAGGAAAAAAGAAAATATAATAAAACAAATTAACTGTATGTCAATGTGTAATATCGTAAAATTATACAAGAAATAGTTACGAAAACTCTATCTATTTGTTTTATTTCGTTTAATTGGAATTTTCTTTGTCAGATAATATCAAATAAAATAAATATTCCTTTCGTTCTATTATTTATTAAAACTGATAAAAAACACTTTAATATCGAGTTAACACGGAAGAAGAGCTTGAGAAATTTGTAATGTTATACGTAGTAGAGATCAGAAGAAATTGCTTCGTATATGGATGCTGAGTTTACCCTTGACCTGATCTCTCTCTCTCTCTCTCTCTCTCTCTCTCTCTACGTATCTCTATCTCTATCTCTGTCTCTGTCTCTGCAGTTCTTCTTTTCTCACTTACCCTTAGAGTGCGAATGTAAGACCTTACCACGTAGAGTCACGGTAAAACGTAGTAAAATGGAGAGTCTCTAGAGAAACGAGATCTGCATGCAGACTCTTTCATCGGAAATTGACCGTGAAGGAAGCTTACACCTAACATTATCCCTTCGGCACTTTATATTATAATGTTACCAACAGCGCTTTCATTTTGTATAGATCCGTTTCAATTTAAATTTCGACATAAAGATTGAGTATACGTAGAATGTAATTATATGTAATTAAATTTTTTCAATAATAAAGAGAAAAGGAAAAAAAAAAGAAAAAAAAAAGAAGGAAAAATAAAAGTTAGAATACCTTTTGATATTCAATCAATCATTAATTGATAAAGTTATGTTTCCTATTCTTTTTCTTTTTTTCTTTATTTTCTTTCATTTGCAACAAAATCATTTCACTTTTTATATTTATCGACACATTTACACGATTAATTTCTATGGTCAAAGATCGAGTACGTATGACGTAATTATGATCGATTAAATTTTTAATTTAAAAAAATGGAAAAAAAAAGAAAAGAAAAAAAAATGGAGAAACACGAAGAAGTAGTAAATCAAAGATTCGTAGATCTTTCGAGATTCAGTTAATCGAGATTTTTTTAAAGATATGCTCGATCTTTCACTCTCTCTCTTTTCTTTTTCTTTTTTTTTCTTTCTTTCTTTTTTTTTCTTTTTAATTTCCAGCAAAACTTTCACTTTTCATCGAAAACGTTTTAATTTATTAACAGTTAAAGTTCCGATAAATAGAACGTAACTATGGTTAACCACTCTCTTTAAATGGTGACCACCGAAAAGTAAATCAAAGTTTTAGATATCTCTTGAGGCAGGTAATCGTCATTTGGTAAAGCAACTTTAGGTTTCTCTATTCTCGTCTCTCTTGGGACTGTGGTAAATGCTTAGAATGTGTTTCTATTCGAGAGCAAAACTAAAGATGTTTGAGAGTGTGTGCAGGTACATACATACATATATATATATATATATATATATATATATATATATGTGTGTATGTATGTAAGCGGGCTTACCACTAGCCACGAAAGAAAGCTTTTTAAAATGGCAAGTGGATCGAGAAGATGGCCGCAATTCCGAAAGAAATCCCTCTTTCGCAATTACCTCGCAATTTTCATCTAAGTATACAGCCGACTTCCTAAATCCTTGACCTCCATATCGCGCCTCGCTCATTTAAGTACGCTTATTTGCTTTACGAGCTTTGAAATATTTATTATATGTGTCCTATCGTAATGGTATATATGGAAGAAAAAAGAAAAGAAATTGTAATTCATGTGAATTTGTATCAAATTGTTAAAAGTTTCTTCATAGGTTTCTTTTTTTTTCTTTTTTTTTTTTTCTTAAATAATATATTATAAAAATTGTTTGAATTAAGTATTACATGTACATAAATTTTTTAAGATATGTATGAATTAGGTTTTAATCATTTCGATATATATATATATATATATATATATATATATATATATATATGTAAAAAATAGATAAATAATTTAATTTTTTTTATTTCATGCTTAATGATCTTACAAGTCGAAATGAAATATTATAAATTATTAAATAAAATATAAGATTGATTTATATACATATATAAATGATGTAAGAGTAAAAAGTTTAATTAAAATAAAATGATAGTTATACGAGAATCAATTAAATATTTAAAAATTAATAAATAAATAAATTATAATTAATAATATAAGAAGCTCGTAATAATGAGAATATAATTGTTCAATAATGAACAAAAGTAAATACGATATTTTATAATATAATAATTACTATTTACGTAATTGTGCATGGCTTGTAAATTAATTCATAAACAAATTATAAATAAAAGATTTATCGTAATAGAATTCAATCGGATAAATACAATACGTTTTAACATTAAAATTTCAATTTTAATTATTTATGATTAACATAACACTATAATATTAATTCAGAAATACAAGTTCAATTATATTCCAACAAATCGTTAAGATAATTATAATTCAATCAAATAGTTTAGAATAATAACAGAATGTACATATGTATGTACACACACACACACACACACACATATATATATATATATATAGTATATATAATATTTTCCATACGAATGATAATAAAAAATGCGACAGATAGATATAGAGATAGAAAGATGGATGGAGTCAAGAAAAAAGAAAAGTGGGTTGAGTATTCACGTTATCTGTACCTATTCGAAGCAGCGCGTGGCACGTATGTACTCGAGCAGGTGAGTATTGATCGTCGTGGGTGTAGAGGGATGGACGAGTGAACGGACCAAAAGGTTCAAATGGGTGAATCGGTAGGATGTAACAAAAGTATATAAAACGAAAATATCCAACTGGCTTTCTCGTTTTCTCAAGTCGTTTCATTGTCAATCGTGGAAGGAAAAGAACATGTGTTTGTTTTAAAAAAGAAGAAGAAGAAGGAGAAGAAGAAGAAGAAGAAAAGAAAGACGAGGAGAAAGAGGAACAAGAAGAAGAAGAAGAAGAAGAAAAAGAAGAAGAAGAAAGAAACGAGAAGAAAGAGGAACAAGAAGAAGAAGAAGAAGAAAAAGAAAAAGAAGAAGAAGAAGAAGCAAAAAGAAAAACACAGAGAATAAGATAACGAGTAGAGTATGGAACGAGAATATGACGTGAAACGAAACAAAATGAAACAAAAAAAGAAATCCAAATACATCGACATAATACAGTAATAAAAGATGAAGTTAAAAGGGTAATGGCTGTTCTCTTAAGAAAATCTGGGTCGCCTAGTGACCCTCAACCAGTGGTGGCTGGAGCAACAGGCGGACCACGTTCGTGCTCGTCAAAATGATTAACGAGTTGAATGTTAAATCGCACGGGGTTTTACCAAAGCTTCGTGGCGCTCCATTGTCAGTCAGTTTCGTTAGCAGAATTTTAACTTACTTATGCTCGATAATTTTTATTCGAGCGAGAGAAACAGATAGATGGATATATAGATAGATAAATAGATAGATAGATAGATAGAGAGAGAGAGAGAGAGAGAAAGGAAAAAAATAAAGAAAAAGATAGAAAGATAGAAAAATAATATCAATGATCGAGAGAGAGAGAGAGAGAGAGAGAGCAGTGAGAATGGAAAACGATCGTTTAAATGGTTACTTGATTAGACCGATTGAATCGTTCGAAGTTTTGTTGACTTCGTTCATTGCGTCATTTAAATCGTGCTATTTTTTTCTCCTCCTATATTTTTTTCCTCTCTCTCTCTCTCTCTCTCTCTCTCTCTCTCTCTCTTTCTCTTTTTTTTTTTTCATTAAAAACCACAGCGAGAACGAAAGAGGGAGAGAAAGAGAGAGAGAGAGAGAGAGAGAGAGAGAGAGAGAGAAAGAGAGACGATGTCGGTGCGATAAAAAACACAGACCAACAAGAGGTATTTGCACTCGAGTATATTTTTCGATAAGCGAAAGCCAATTCTCTCTTCCTCTCTCTCTCTCTCTCTCTTTCTCTCAGAGAGATCTCAACTATTCTCGTTCTCTCGACATTCGATACTTTTTGAAAAAGTATATTTTACAATCTTTCTTTCTCTCTCTTTCTTCATTTATTACAAATTAATTTTGATTACCATCTTCTACGAGTGTTTTGGTAATGCGTACATACATATCTACTCGGACGAATATAAGTATCGATTTTCTAACGTGCAGTAAAGCAGGAGAGTAATGAAGTAGAGTAGGAGAGGTGAGGGTGGAGAAGAGGGGAGTGAGAGAAAAGAGGAGAAAGAGAGAGAGAGAGAGAGAGAGAGAGAGAGAGAGAGAGCGAGAAAAAGAGAACTAAATTCATCGTCACGGTTCAGTGACGATGAATTTTCCAATCAAGTAAATATATATGCGAAATGAAATGAAAAGATAAAAAAAAAAGAAAAAAAAAAAAAAAAAAAAAGTAGAAAGAAAGAAAGAATAAAAATAAATGAGAGAAAAAAGACGAAGAAGAATAAAAAATCATTGGATCTGACGATCCTGTCTTTAGGTTTATTATTTTTTTTACTTTATGTTGCCTTTCCTTTGATTTTTCCAACGGAGAACCGTTACGATACGAGTATTATTATTTTTTATTTTTTTTATTTTTTTTATTTTTTTTTTTTTTTTTTTTTTACAAATTTTTTCTCTTTTTGTTTTTTTTTTTTGATAGAAAATACGAACTCAAAGTTCGTTCGTTTGAAGTTAATCAGTTGCCTGTTGCACCCTCTCTCCCTCTCTCTCTCTCCCTTTCCCCCCCCCCCCCCCCTCTCTCTCTCTCTCTCTCTTGCACTCACATCAGTTTCTCTCGAATTGTAGCAACAGGCAATCGTCATACGGTCTCGGTCGTTATCCCAAGTGTACTGTCGCGTTGGCACTTCCATCATATCGTACCACTGCTATCTCCGAATGACCATTTGCTTATCGTCTCGTATGCCAAGCATGACAGGTTGTATATACGTGGCTACGATCGATCGAGAAACTGAAATCCGAGCATCGTTTTGTTCGCTCGATTAAAATAAGCCCAAGGTCGTATCGCCGCACGTAATCGAATAAAATCGATGATAAATTAGCATTATGAAGTCTACCATTTCAAGTCAATGATGATTCATCATATTTAATTTTTTTTTTTTTTTTCCCTTTTTTTTCTTTGTTTCTGTTTTACGAAAGAACATTACTCATAAGATCGTTTAATCATCGATCATTATTACACGTAGATCAATTTAATTTGATCGATACATTTGATGATTAATTATTTATTATAATATTTAAGTTAAGGTCTAATTGTTAAACGGTGATAATTATTTATAATATCAATCGATTATTGTTGAGAACGTTTATTACGTTAAATATATTTTACTTAAATATATTTACTTTTTATATATATATATATATATAAAAAAAGAAAAAAAAAGACTTACTAATAAAGAGATTTGTGTGATTATTTATAGTGATTAATTAATTATTAATCAGTAATTATTATTACTAATATATACTTTTCATATTCAATAATTTTTATTTGACAATTGGACAATTTATGAATAATATATTTTCACTGATAACATAGATAAAGGGATTTATGTAAAAAATCATTACAATTGACAAATATACAAATTACAATTGTTTGTTTCAATAATATAAAATATATTAATAATAATAATAATTGTCACGTTAATAAATTCTGTTAATAAATAGTATCTATTAACTCTCTCTCTCTCTCTCTCTCTCTCTCTCTCTCTCTTTCTCTTTTCAAGTATATAAATACTTAATTACTTTGATATTCTTCTAATTAATTTTGTTATCACTTTTCATATATGTTCTCTTAATAAACGAAGCATCATTCTCATTTAATAACATATAATTTAAACTTAACCATTACGTTATCAAAGTCAATTGCAAATGTCGTAGTTAAAAATTTTTAATTAATTGAAAGACATTGATATAGAATCGAAATTAAAATAAGACAATCAGTGCCAATAATCAAGTTGAGATATACAGAGCAACAGGCTAATCTTTTTTTCGTATCTTTTTTATCCACAATCCAAATTCTTTTTCATAGATCATCGAGTATCTTGGCTAGGAACCGCAAGATAACCTCCCTTATATGTCGATAAATTAAAGCTGAGGCAGAGAGAAAAGTAGAAAAAAGAAAAATATAATGGAACGATATTGATCGATCCACTTGAAAAATGTAACACTTTTCGCGTTACTAATGGACGTATAATCGAAAAATGAGAATGATTGTTCGTAAAAAATTAAAAGGGATGGAAAGAAAAGAAAAGAAAAGAAAAGAGAAAAAGAAAATTCAGAATTAATCTTTAACAATTCGATAGGACTTTTATTTTTCTGTTTTTATTTTTTTTTTTTCTTTCTTTCTTTCTTTCTTTCTTTCTTTCTTTTGACAAGCCTACGCATTTAATATTATAAATAGACCACACCTCTTGGGTAGTTTATTATTCAAAAAAAAAAAAAAAAAAAAAAAAAAAAAAAAAAAATTGAAAGAAAACAAAAAATAGGTCTAACTTATGACGTTAACTCATAACATTATGGTCTAACTCATAACATATTCTATAGCGTATCTATAAATAAAGGCGTAGAACTTCAACTTATACATAATACATTTGATGGTATATACCAATTGCAGTCACACTTTAGGAGTGTATTTATTTAAACCTTCAAAGTTATTTAGAGAAAACGAGTTTATAAGGAAAAAAAAAAAAAAAAAAAAAAAAAAACCATAACAAAATAAAGAAAATTATCTGCTGTGTAAAAGAAGTCGAAATTTTAAATAAAATAAAAAAAAAAAAAAGAAAATAAATTTTAAATAAATTAACGTCATAAAATTATCGTGAAAAATTATTAGTCAAATAATTTCTCAAAAATATTGCATGAAAGACTTTTTTGCATTTAAGAAATAAAATATTTCTATATAATGCATATAATTACGAAATTAATGTCATATTTATAAAGAAAATATTGAAATATCGAATGTATATACATGTAAAGTCAATCATTATACATTCAATATATAAAATCAGTGTTGTGAAGTTTTTTTAAGTGTATTATTAAAATAACATTGACTTAAGATAAAATTACACTAATGTCTGATTGCTTTTAAGGTATACGAATCTATTACACAATGTAAACAGGCATAATAAAAATATTAACGCGAATCGATAAAATCGGTCTCAAATTCGTGAAAGAAAAAAAGAAAAAAAGAAAAAGATACCGAAACAAAAATTCACTTAGGGTAAAATTTCAATAATGATTGCTTTTAAGGTTGAAAAATTTCTATGCAATATACCTAAATATATATATATATATATATATATATATATATATATATATATATATATATACATAGCTATCATTTCCATATAGATTATGATATCCCCTTCTCATTCATTGTATAATTGATTTTGGATTATTCGAATGAAGAATCGTACGATTTAGTTCTCAATTGGATTCTGAATTGTCCTTGAAATATCCCATGAAATGTAGTTAGCAATTGCTATGAGCAATGTAACAACGAAAATGGTAGTAAATATCTCTCGAGAACATGGATTATTTATTGAGTTATGAAGGATCAGCTGATAAAGGGAAGAGACAGGGGAGGACATGCGTGTACGGACTCTGACCTCGATCGATCGCTCGCAAACATGTCGTGTTCGCGATCGCCGCCCGTCCACGATTACTATTACGTGCTTCTGTCACAGTTCGAGTCGTCGTTGACGTTTATACAACTTTTCGAGGTCAATTCTTCTAATGCTCGTAATTTTCTACCTATGTATGTGTGTATGTATGCGTGTGTGTCTCTCTGTGTGTGTGTATATATATATGTACGTATGTACGTATACGTGGGGGTTGACCTTCCTTTCTACTAACTTAACCATTACTTTATTAATCATCGTCCATCGTACGAAAAACTTTTATTATAGCAATTTCTTATCGACCATGTTGAAATATGTTGCGAAAAGAGAAAAGAAAAAAAAAACAAAACAAAAAAAATTAAATATTACGTCGTTGTAATGTTTAAGATTATATTGTCCAAATTCAATTGAAACTTTTTATTCAATTTTTTGTAATCGTTAAAAAAATACATGGATATCGGCAATTATTTGATAATGATCATTTTGTCCTTTTTTTCTTTTTTCTTTTTCTTTTCTTTTTTTGTTCTTCTTTTTCTTTTAACTATCCGTCGTATTGAATTTAATTTGTACGATTTTGTATCAAACGATAAATACAACATAAAATATATTAACTTTAGAAAGATCAAGGATACTTCTTGACGAGTGATATATCTGCCTCTGTTAAAATATTTAATAACATTTGTTTAATTCTTTTGTTATAACAAATAGGAATAAAATACTTCTCGTCAGAGAAAAAACTTTATTGTTTAACTCTTAATTGTCATTAATTATGTTAATCGATTACTTCTCAAATATTAACTTTTGACAAAAATTTATTATAATCAAATAAAGAATATGACATAAAATATTTTATACTTGCAAATATTTGACGAATGAAGTGTCTTCAAACGAAAAAAAAGAAAAAAAAAGATCAAATAAAAATATAAACTCAAAACTTTCATAATACGCGAAAAAGAAAAAGAAGAGAAATAATTTCCTCGTCTTTTTAAATTTTGCTCGAAAAAATTCTTTCGAAGAAATTACAATTTCAAGAAAATAGAAACGATAGTTACGTGAAGTATCATCATTGATTATGATCATAATATAAATTAGAGAGATTTTATCGATGATATATATATTAGCGATATCAATGTTCCCTGACAAGATTGGATTTTAAAGAACGTAAGAAAAATAAACGATTCTCAATGGACTATGTATCATTATCTTAAAGGGATCAAAATGTTATTCATTTTTAATTCTTAGAATTCTCGACGGACATGAAAAATATATCTGAACGTTTATACGTTAATTCATAAATTCCTTTTTTTTAAATACATTTGAAAATACGTACGTACGTTCGAGGAAAAATATATATTAATTTGTTGCAAAATAAATAAATTCGATTGCAAGGATAAACACAAAGTGAATACTATGTAAATAAATATATTTATGTTACGACCCAGTAGTATAGTACGGTATAGTATAGTACAATATAGTATGATATATATATATATATATCGTTACGAGAGTTTCATCAAAGCTCGTTTTAACGAGAATATGAAGTATTATTGTCTCTTACAAAATAGAATATCGCTAAATCGACTGACCAATCAAAACTATATTCAATGTTTGTTTCTCATCCTTGGGGATAGAACAAGAATTGTTTCAGTGTTGAAGTTTTACTGTTTACTATTCATTGATACATATTTGTAGGTATTGTACGTACATATATATATATATATAAATAAAATGTAATTTTTAATAAAAAACGACGATTAAGTTATTGCTTTATACATTTAAATATTTATGTATATTTATAACGACATATTTTAAATTAAAAAAATCATTTAAAATATTTCATTCGTTATATTCTATGTATATTCATTTTCACAATATCAATAGATTCGTAAAATTGCATTGGTAAAATTGCATTTAACAAAAAAAAAAAAAAAAAGTAAAGAAAGAGAGAGAGAGAGAGAAATAGAAAAATAATGCAGTAGATTGATAAATGAAATCAAATTAAAAACAAATTTCAAGGACTTCGCTATGATAAGATATCGATCACACTTGCACATCATTTTCTCGTGTACTTTGCCTTCTCTCTCTCTCTCTCTCTCTCTCTCTCTCTCTCTCTCTCTCTCTCTTTCTTTTTAATTTTCTTTTCCTTGTTTTTTTTTTATATCATTTCTTTTTTTTTTTTCTTTTTAATAAGCATCGAGCATGTCAATTTCTTTTGCTTGACTTACGAGAAAACTGATTTCATGTGACTTTACGAAGCAAATAAATTTTGCAATTCATTTATTATTTTTTTTCATGAAATTTCAATTTTCCGCTTTGGTATATAAGAATGTAACATAAATGAAATCATTCATAAAAAATATGTTCTTATTCGAATTTAAATCGTTATTTTATGTTTTTTTCCCTTCGTATATATATTTCTCTTCCCCTCTCTATCTTCCTCTCCCTTTCTCCCTCCCTATTTCCTTCTCTTTCTCTCTACTTTTCTTCGAAATATACAATAATATAAAATAGTTTTCTGGAAATTTGCCTACCAGAGAAAGGGAACATGAATGGCAGTGATTTCTTCCACGACGGCAATTTTCTTTCGGTAGAACAAATATAGTATTTCAAAAATCTCTGGACGTAAGAAAATGTGAATCTGAAGTGACCATCTGCATAATACGACACTGTCATATAACATTTCCAAGTTCGAATTTCTTTTTACATTTTTTCTTTCTTTTTTTTCTTTTTCATTTTTCTTATAACGGAGACGTTACGTTCATAAATTTTATTTATCGATATTTGCGAGATCGTAATCATAAATTTTAGAAAAAAAGAAAGAAAGAAAGAAAAAGAAAAAAAGATCGTGAAAAAAATAATAACGTCAAAAACTTCTCTCTCTCTCTCTCTCTCTCTTTCTCGTTTAAATATCAATACGAACTTTTTCAACGAATTGATAAATTTCGTCGTCATGTAAATTGATCGAAAGAAAGAAAGAAAGAAAGAAAAGGAAAAATAAATAAATAAAGAAAAAGATAAATAAGATGAAACATTGTGTAGTAAAGATATTAAAGATATACAAATTGAATTAGCATATGTAAAATTGATTGTGAAAAAAAAAAAAAAAAAAAAAAAAAAAAAAAAAAAAAAAAAAACAGAAAAACTTGTTATAGTAATTTAACCATCGTAAATATTCATGGTATTTACCGAGCAAATGACATTAAACCGAGAAGAATAAGAATAAGACAGAAGAGTCCTTCAATGACGTAACTGCCATCTCCTTTTGCGAGGATCTTTTTTTTCCGCACGAATAAATTCGAAGGAAATCAGTCTTCGGAAATGGTCTTGGTGAATGGCATGTAGCAACGTGTCCGAGATCCGGATTGATATGGATTTTCGTAATCCTATCGGTGCCAGCCGATACGGAAGACTTCGTTAAAAATTGGCAGAGGTTTGTACCAATAAGAAATATCTTTTATAAGTCTCCCAAATACGTTTCTATATTCAGTTTTTTTTTTCATCAATACTAATATAAATTCGACCATTCATATTTATTTCATTCACTGACATCTCGATTAAACTGTTATATCGTAGTTTGATTCTATTTTTGTTTTTAAGATAAAAATTCTTTTATCGCAAAATTATTTCTTTCTCTGTTTTTTTTTTCTTTTTTTTTTCTTTTTTTTCTTTTCCCCCCAATAAATTTTGTTGAATCATACTCATGCGGTTTTTTTTTTTTTCATAAGTAATATATAATATTAAATTGCGAAAAAAAAAAGAAAGTTTTGGAATTAACGAATGCGAGCAAACAAATGAAAAGTAAAATGGGTTAAAGTTAATTTTTTTATAAAAAAAAATATTAATTTTTCAATAATGTTATTTCTTACTTTTTTTCTCTTTCTTTTTTTTTGTTCATTCTTTATTAATATTCATTTAACTAATTATCAAAATTAATTAGAATGTTTTTATTTTAATAGGAGAGCTGTCGAATCTCTCTCTCTCTCTCTCTCTCTCTCTTTTTCTCTCTTTCTCTCTCGTAAAATATTTTCTTATTCTTGAATATAAATAATATTTAATAAATATATGAAACGAGATGACCAGAAAGAAAAAAAAACAACATAAAAAATTTTATTTTGACGTGGGAAAATAATTTTAACAAAATCCATAATCGTCAATGATAATCAATTGTGTTTGGTTATTTTCTCGATTGAAGCTAATCTATTCTAAATCGTTTAACATTTATTTACGATCGAGAAAAAGGTATAAACGCGAGTTTAAATGTCCAATTAAACATATTACACATCCCTAATTAAAATATTTTCACGTAAAAATGTTATATGAGTTCTAATATAAGTATAATATATATAAGTAGTATATAAGACGTATAAATATATTCAACGTATGCATGTATAACTGAATATATGTTAAACTAATCGTCTACTTAATCTCTAACGTAAAAGATACAAAGTTAGAAGCTCAGTCAGTAGTTCATTGTACTGTTAACAAGTTGAGGTGGAGGTTGTTATAATTACGAAAATGAAATGGGAATGCTCATCTAGAATAACTTTTCGTTTAAACATCTGCGAGATGTAATGTCGTTTTAATTACCCTTGAGAATATTATTCGGTCATGATGTTTCGTTTCCTCGACCCTTTAATCTCATCTTCCCTCCCCTCGTTTACGTCCTTCCTCTCTTATCTCCCTTTCTCCTTTATTTTTATTACTTCTATTCTCATAAATTTATCGCTAATTATACATTGATAATACCGACGGATTCAAATATTCTTCCTTAAGTAAACTCTTTGATTTACATCTTTTGATTTTTCAATGGTCTTTGAATCAATCGTTTTGAAATAATAAGGATTCATCGTAATCATATAGGATTCTATGAGATTGGACAAAAAAAACAAAAACTTGATTTAATATTATTCATAAGGAAACTACAAAATTGGGAAAGTGAAACTTAATCTACTTTTTTCATTTTCTATTTTTTTTTTTTTTTTTTTTTCTTATATACTTTCGCGTGTATTCCGTATAATTTTTCATTTAATTGTTTAAATAATCTAACTCTTTGTTTGACGTTTAAATTACAATTATTTCATTCGAAATTATATACTTACAGTAAAGAGAAGCAATTATGTTTTGTTTATGTGCGCGCGCGCGTATGTGTGTGTGTGTGTGTGTAGTAATGTGATTTGTAAAGAACGTACTCCGTTGAAAATTATATAACTTTGAATTGGAAGAGAACAAATTATATATATATATATATATACGTGTTAACGATAGGAGTGTCGAAATAGAAATGAAACTTTGACCTTTCACTTTGCTATAAACAAGAACGTTTACTAATATTTACAATCCGTTTTATAAAATACGTGACCTAGACAGTCATATAGACACGTGTATATTTACACTCTTTCATATTTACTCATCAAGTTCTAACGCAATTAATTTCAGATATACGAACTAATGATTAATTTGATGTTTAAAGAAAAAGGATTAAGTAATATTTATAAAAAAAATACAGGGTATTTATGAATCGTTCTGTTATGATATGTTAATGAATGAATGAAAATGTTTCAAGTTTATTTTGTTTCGTTTTTATTATCAAAATGTTTTATTGTAGATACTGATATATATATATATATATATATATATATATATATATATATATATATGTATGCGCGAGTTGTAAGTTGTATAATATAAAAATTATTTGAATCAAATATAAACCTTCGTATATGAAAGAGTTAATTAATTCCAGGTCGGAAACAAAAAAAAAAAAAAGAAAAAAGAAATAATACTGTAAAGATTTATAAAATGTATCTGTACCTATATGATTTTTGAAAATTAAATAACGTTCAAATTATATTCAACAAAACAATTGATATTTCAAAAATATGAACGAAACAAATAATTTTAATAATTTTTTTCTATCATTAATTTATTTAAACATGACATGTTTTAAAGAATTAAATGACTTTCGATTTATATTTATGGGATTTAATTGCTTCTCAAAATGAAACGTAAGATTGACATATAAACGGACAATAAATAAATTCCTTCGGATAAATAAATTATTTTTCTCTTTGATATTAATATATTTTTTTCTTTTCTTTTCTTTTCTTTTCTTTTCATTTCTTTTCTTTTTTTTTTTTTCTTTTCTATCATCGTAATATACCATATTTTTATACGTAACGTCAAAGGAAAATTTTTATATCTTTTTTTTGCCTGATAATTCTGTTTCTCTGCAAACAACTTCCTTTAATTAAAATTATTTATAAATTTCTGCATGCGAATTCAAAGCTTTATAAAAAGGGGGAAAAAAAAAAGAAAAAAAACATAACGAAAATACGTTTCCATATTTTTACTCAGTTTTTTTTTATCTTTATCAATTTTCAGCCTGAATCTATATATCATATCCTTTAAATCAAAAAAAAAAAAAAATATATATATATATATATATATATATCTATGCTACCAATGCGTACTATAACTCATCTTCTTGTCGTACGTAACATGTCAACGCGTATCATCGATATCATAGCAGTAACAAAAATCATATTTTTATATTTCCTTCTGTCACGATAACCTCTTTTCTTTTACTTTTTCAAATCATCTTGAAATAAAATTATATATTTATCATAAAATCCTTACTTCGAATTCGAAGGATTTAATAAACGAAAAGACATAAATAAATCAAACGCGCTTCCATATTTTTCATCCCTATTATTCATATCCTATCGTACTTCTAAACTCAATAATATATAATACATCTTTAAATCAATATTTCCGACGCATACTGCAACTCATTTTTCTGACGTAAATAATCTATCAATCGTGATGTCATTGACTTGTGTCAAAGATTTATATTAAATGCACAGGACACGTTAAAAACACGTGTCCATTATCTCTCTCTCTCTCTCTCTCTCTCTCTCTCTCTCTCTCTCTCTCTCTAATTTTTATTCTGAGGATAATAAATCAAAATAAGCTGAATGTTAAGAACAAATGCGAAGTGAGAAGAATCGTATTATAAGGACGACACGAGATTATGAACATGATTAAAGTAGAAAAAAAAAGAGAGAGAGAGAGAGAGAGAGAGAGAGAGAGAAAAGAAAAAGGAGGAAAAAAGAAAAGAAATTATCGAAGCCATAGAACATCGATACAGAGTAGGACGACGGGTTTAACATTGATCAAAAGAACGGCCAGAACTCGTGCTGGAAATCCTGATGAAGCAGGAACACTCTAACCATTTAACTTTCCTTCGACACGAACTCTTACGAAGTGAAGCACGTCGATAGCCTATCAAAGAAAACCACAGAGAAAGTTATCCATGGGAGTGCCGAAGGTAGATATATATATATACACCTTTTTTACCATCCCCTCTACCCTTTACTCCTCTCCATCTTTAACCACCCTTCTCTCATATCTTATCATTTTCCTTTTTTTCTCTTCCCCTCGAATTACTTACTCCTACTATACGATGAAAAATCTTTCTTTTCTACCGATCCAATCGAATTTTATTTTTTTTCTTCCTTTCTTTTTCTTTTCTTTCTTTCTTTCTTTTTTTTTTTTTTGTTATCTTTCTTTTTCTTTTCCCCTTCTCTCCCTTTTGTAGAAATTTATGCGATAAGAATAAGAGATGCGAGTGGGATGTCTTCGTAATTGATCATCTCTCATTTGTTTTGTATAATAAGCTTTCAAAGTTGTCGAAAAAAAGATACGAAAGAGCGAACATTACAAACTTTTGACATTTATCAAGGATATTGAACGATAAAAAAGTTCTATTTAAATCTAACTAATGACATGATAAGTTTACGTGACACCAAATGATAATGATAAGTATATCCTGTATTATCGTCGTCGTTGAAACAATAATGTATATCATATAGAAATAGATTATTATTTTTAATAATATAATATATAATAACAATAATAATAATAATTAATTATTATGATTATTATTATTATTATTATTATTATTATTATTTGTAAAAATTCTTTGTTCGATTGTAAAACTTAATAAAAATTTTTTGATATAAACGGAATGCTATTAACAGAACAACAAATTTTAAAGGAGTTTCAATAATGTCTATGGATTACGTTTGTGGCTTAGGTCAAATCATGATACCTCTTAACACACTCGAACGGAACTATTTCGATTCTAATGAACAATCGAATCCGATAAGGTCTCCTAACACCGATATACGTCGCTCAAATGTGTCAGAGATAGATGTTAATCGATTCTCGTCCATGTTGTTAGGAAGATAAATTGTCCTACGTAACGAATAATTTTAATATCGTTTAGATTAATCATTTCGTATGAAAATAATCAATATTAGTAATATGTACGACGTTATCATCCAATGCTAATGATGTTTTCTAACTATAATAAAGAAAATGGATTTTCTTTTGGTATTGCTTACCTATCCATATAATTTTACATAAATGACGAATGACGACTACGATGGATACGACCTTGGAGTGATTGTTAATATAACGAATGGTAATATTCAACAACCGCATTATCACTCCCCGATATGAACTTATAGGAGTCTTGTTAACAAAGATAAATGGATAATATATTACACACACACATATATATATATATATATATATATATATATATATATAAGACAGACTTTACTATATGGTATGTGAATAATCCAAAATGTGATCGCTCGAGCAACTAATTGCAATTCTAGAGACCTTACTAAACGTCTCTCTCTCTCTCTCTCTCTCTCTCTCTCTCTCTTATTCTCTTCAAGCTTTGCTACATTTGAGAAATATAGACTATAGTGATGTAATAAACGACCATTGGCTAAGAAGGAAGTCGAGAGAAGGGAAGAGGTTAAAGTAGAAGTAGTAGTAGTAGTAATAATAGTAGTAGTAGTAGTAGTAATAGTAATAGTAGTAGTAGTAATAGTAGTAGTAGTAGTAGTAGTAGTAGTAATAGTAGTAGTAGTAGTAGTAAGTACCTATTTTAACGTAACCTAAGTCGACTTACTATAGTACATTATTATCTACTAATTCTATACGTCAGACGTTCTAATACGTTTCTTTAAAATATAATATCCTTTTATATTAGGTATGTTCTAACTTAGCACTTAACGTATATTAAGTATCAATGTCATTTGATCTATGAACTGGGGAAATAACTTATCCTTACTTTTTTCCTAAACAAAATTCACTTTTATTCACTTTTAAATTAAAAGAAAAGGAATAAGAAGTGTAATGTTGAATAAATACGTTCTCAAGAAAGAAATAAAGAAAGAAAAAAAGATAGGAAGATAGAAAGATTCAAGAAAAGAGAGAGAGAGAGAGAGAGAGAGAAAGAACTGCTTCGTTAGAAAACCTGAAGAAAAAAATAAAGGAAAAAAAAAAGGAGAAAGATAACAAGAATTTTTCTCATAACATTTTTACTCGTATTTTTACTCGATTCTGTTCATTTTCATCATGTTTTCCTCCAAACGTTGCTCGAAACAAATTACCTTACAGTTAAAATTCCATTACACTTCTATTATACAATCGAGCTTAAATTCATGCTATTTCGAACAATAGAAAGAGAGAGAGAGAGAGAGAGAGAGAGAGAGAGAGAGAGAGAGAAATAGCTCTTCAATATTGAGAAAGGAGAAGAAGTACATTCGTAAACCTTAGCTCGAAAAGACTAAAAGTTTTACTACAACGTGAAAGACAAATTTGAAAGGAGAAAAAGATTTCAATTTTTATTATATTATCGTGTAACTATATTATAACGTAAATATTTCATAATATTAGATTAGAAAAATAATTTAAAAATAAAAATTTATTACTTATGTTCTTTAATTAATACGTAAGATCAATCGTTGATATCTATACTATATGAAATATAATAATCTATTATTTTTCAATCAATTTTCTTTAACTTTTAATTTCATTTAAATAATTTTAATCTTAAATCTTAACTTTTAATATTGTTTTTCCTTTGGCTCACGCTTAATCATCCCAGAACTACGCTTCTCACGTTGCCTAGTTCATTAGAATTTTGGGTTGAAAGGATTTTCTCAGTGATATATAACGGGTGAGTCATTTACTCTCGGTTATCTTTCTATGAAGCAAATAAAATTTCACCGAAAGAATATGTTTGATTTAATGTGACCGATATATATATATATATATATAATAACGACGAATATTATTATCCGTAAATCGTATTTTCTAAATGGTGAGAAGTCATCCTTTTTTTCTTTTTCCTTTTTTTTTCCAGATGAAATTAATGATTTTTTTTATCTATACAAAAATTGTAAAAAAAAAAAAGATTTCATCTACGATCACCACGAAGGAAAAATATTGTCATTCAAAGAGTTCATCGATTTGACAATCTTACTTGTGAAATGTTTTAATCAATTTTATCTCGTAATAAAACATTTTATTATTTAAACGTTCATTAAAATTAAAACATTTCGTTTTTCATTTCAAATCCAAAAATGTAAAGGTTATTATTAAGAAATAATAAAGTATATTTACATATATATATATATATATATATATATATATATATATATATATATATATATATAAGAAATTTTTGTTTATGAGATTTCTATTTGAATTGATTCATCCGGTATATAGTTAGATACCTGCATTACGTATAACAATGAAAGCAATAAGCTTAACTTAAGTATCTTTCATGTATACTTAAACGCGCTTTATACATTTTCAATTCTCACGAAAATATATGTACATATGTATATATATATATATGTACAAACTACGAAGACATTACATATACAGATAAATATATAGAATGTTATTTAGAATAGAAGAGGATCTAATTAACGCGTCATGTTGTCGATAATATCGAGAATAACTAAGGTCGCTAAGGTCAGAGAAATGAAAATGCAGTCCGTTGGCAGGTTAAGTCAATTAGAGGGCTTTAATTATCTACCTTCGTAGAGTTTCGACAGTTTGTAGGCAGAATCCTTGTGCGCTCGTTGAGAGGGCACTAAATTACCGTCGCTGGAATTTGAGTGGAATGAAGCGAAATCAAGTAGTATCGATGTATCTATGACCGAAACTAGTATATGTATGTATTATATACTATATATAAGAAATTAAAAGGATGAAAGTTCAAGCGAAAGAATTGACAAATATATTTCATTTCATGTATAATTATTCTTTAAGTGTTATAAAAATTTATATCAATGCTATCTCATGATTTATTTTAACATTACGAATAATATATATATATATATATATTTATTTATTTATTTATTTATTGTATATCTATATATTATATATATTATAAATATATATAATATATGCAAAATAAATAACTGAATGAATAAAAGAAGAAAAAAGGTCAAATATAAAATACGACCAATTTGAAATATCTATAGATAGATATTTAAAGCCATATCTAAGGAAGTCTTGGAGGAACGCACGTTGCATAAATTCTCCTTCCTTGCTTGTTTGTCCGTAGATTAAACGATATTAATACCCTCGACCGTTCGACCCTTACTTCCAAAGTTAGCAAGAGTAAGAGAGAAGACACTGAGGACAAACGTTCGTATATATACATATATGTATATATATATATATATATATATATATACATATATATATATATATATATGTGTGTGTGTACATATGATACGTATTCGGTGTATGCAGGTGTGCTTATAGCACGCGATACCATGCGCAACTCTACAAATCGGTCTAGCGCGTGTTTAAGCATAATTCCTCAAGGTGCGCTCAAGTTGACCGAGTCAAGCTTTGCCAGAGAAATTTCGAACGATGATTATTATCAAAATGAAATCTTTAACAAGATTTAGATATATCATTTAGATTTATAGAGATTATATGGAATTATATCTTTTGTCTTCTATCAAATTTTTTTTTCCCCTTTTTCTTCCTTTTTTCTTTTTCGTAAATATTTACTTGAATGAATTAAAAGAAATTTATTGTTGTTTTATATGTATATATATATATTTTTTTCTGTTTTTTAATATTATTATACTATTCAAATAGTAATCATTTTTAGTAAATTTTTTACGTGGACGTGTAAAGAATATACGTAGGTTAACTATGATTTTTTTTTTTTTTTTTTTTTTTTAATGGGATCACGTGTTATTAATTGCATTGTTCGATGTAGTTAAGATATTTTCTATAAAAAAAAAAAAAAAAAAAAAAAAAAAAAAAGTCACTATACGTACGTCGAGAAATTATTCGTTTAGGAGATATATAATTTTAATATTTTTAAGAGATCATGTAAAGACGCGATTAAAATGTTTTTTCGATTAAATCGTTACTTTAAATCATTAATTATTATTTTCAAATAAAGAGAATAAAATTTATAAACGTTATAATAAAAATTGAAATAATTTCTTTATGGTCATGTCCTTGATATAAAAGTAAAGGGAAAAAATTCAATTTTAAAAATTATTAACAAACTCGATTTTATCATATAACAATATTATATAACAATATTTAAATGAATAAAGAATAATTTATGGTTGAAAACGATGATGGTTTCAAGTATCTATGATTTTCCATTCAGAAGATATTACCTTTGAAAGATTTTCATTCATAATTCGCATACTACAGCTGTTCATAGTTGTAGTATAATAGTATAGTAACTTGGGATGCGTAAATTTATATAGGTCAGTGTGACGTCGAGCTAATTTGAATGAAATTATATAGGTCAGTGTGTCAATGTAAATGTTTTTATTTTATATGGGATTATCTACGGAACTAAAAGTCGTAGAGACTTGATTCAAATATCATTTTGAAGAATAAAATTTTCCCTATTTTTCTTTTTTCATCATATTGTTAATAATTAATTAACGATTTGTTATAAAGAATTTTTTATAAAAGAAATTCTTGTGAATTAAATTTTTCTTATTTTGCGAAAAAAAATTCCGATAAAAATAAATTAATAAACAAATTAGTTCTTTTTTAATCGAAAAAAAGAATTTTTTTTTTTTAATAATTAATATCCAACTTTTCCAAATGCACGACAATGTATTCGAGACTTGAAACAAATGTCATTTTAAAGGTTATGATTTTTTTCTATTCTCTCAGCGTATTGTTAATAATTAATTGACAATTTGTCATAAACAATTTGTATAAACAAATTCTTACGATCTAAATTGTAAAAAAAAAAAAAAAATAAAAAAAGGAAGAAAAAGAAAAAGAAAAGGAATCCATATCAGTTAACGATTGATTTATAAAATTATATAAATAATTAATAAATAATTAATAAACAAATTAGTTTTTTCCATTTACCGAAGATACAAATTTTTTCAATATTATTAATAGCCACGTATATCTCTGAAATAAAATTAAAAAGTTGTTAAAATTTACAAAAAAAAAAAAAAAAAAAAAAAAACATATGTATAGTAAGCACGTGATAAGCGCAAAATAAGAGCATAATAAACGCATAATATGCGCAAGATAAGAACAGAATAATAGTCTAAGAGACCATTACGTTCTTACTGTTATTAATCATATATACTGTTATTATTTATTTACTATTACTACTTTTATTACATTTTGTTATAAACCAGACCCAAGTACCACCCAGACCATACGGGGGGATATATTCTTTAAGGAAAAGGTTACCAAACTCTGTTTTATGATCAATGAAAACAATCGATCAACTCAGTACTACTTTAGTTGCTTCGTATAAACGTCATGATACAGATATGTGTAAGATACGTACACAACGTATGTGACACGTATACGACAAGGTTACGACAAGGTTACGACAAGGTTACGACACTGTTACGATACCTATACGACAAAATTACGAGATGTATACGACGCGAATACAACATATATGTGAGAATATATATATATATATATAAGGCAACTGGCATGGCAAGATAAGGCAACATAGGTCGATGAAATATCAATAAAAAAAGTTATCCTGTAGATCTTCGTTGGATTTGCATTGATATTTTCTAAAACTTTCGTTACTTTAAAAATATCCTATTCCTATTCCTATTGAGAAACCAAAAAAAAAAAAAAAGAAAAAGGAAAAATTATTATATTAATTATCCAGACAATAATAACGCCCTCTATCAGATACTTATAAATAATGTTACATTTTCTTCTTATAATACAAATTTATTCGAAACATTTCTTTATTAAAATCAATACGATCGAAGATATTATAGGCTATAACGTTTGAAATAAATATATACGTAAATCAATGTAAAAAAGCAAAATATGGGCGTTAAATTCAAAAGTGCGTTTCACGGCCATGTTCTTTTTTTTTTTTTTAATTTTTTCCAAAATAAAAAAGAAATAAAAAGATAAAAAGTCAATTTCATAAAAAAATCAAAAGTCATTCAGAAAGTAATCAACAGTTTTTTTTCCTTTTTTTTTTTTTTCGTTTTTTTTTTTTTTCTCTTTTTGTTCAGATTCAAACGAGACTTGACGATCGTTCGATCACCGTTAAAACGTCACCTTTTTTCTTTTCACTTTTTTTTTCCCCCCTTTTTTTTTTAAATCTACTCCTAGTTGACCCGATGAAATAAGAAATAAAATTCTTCTCGGTTAATTAATCAAAATAATAGCTACGTAATCCGTTGGTATCTACCTATGGTAAAACTTTTTCTTAGGGAATCATTTATTAACGGACAAACGATCATCGAGAAAGACGGTATAAAATGTTTGAGAAAGTTTTATAAGCTTAAGGAAAGGCGCTTCGTTTCATTAAAAATATTCAGACGAGACATTAAAACCGTCGTTTATCAAAAGGATAAGGAAAAAAAGAAAAAGAAAAAGAAAAAAAAAGAAAAAAAAAAAGAATAAAAAAGAACAAGTGAATGTTAAAGGAACGAACAAAAAGAATATATAAAACAAATAAAAAAGACAATTATTAAGAGAATATCATCGAACAGAATTTCTCTTAAGTATCGTATTTTATATTAAGATCCGTGAACACTGCCCACTTCTTCTTCTTACAGCATCGTATTACTCGATAATTTCAATGTAGACAAAGTGCATTTTCGCGTGATGATTTAATTTAGTAAAGTTTCGAGACCTTCTTCTTCTTCTTCCACACGAGAGGTTTTCTTTCATTTTAATCTTTCTTTCTTTCTTTCTTTTCTTTTCTTTTTTTCTTTTTTCTTTTTTCTTTTTTCTTTTTTCTCATAGAAAACGTCTCTCTCTCTCTCTCTCTCTCCTGCTACGTTGCTAATATTTTTTCTCTCCTTTTTTTTTGATTATTATTATTATTATTATTATTATTATTATTATTATTTTTGTTTCTTTTTTTACATTTGTTGATGTTTATACTTGAGAACACCATTACGTGCTAGAGACTTTAAGTTCACAAATAAATTCTTTGAATTCCTTATTAGATCGCTACTCACTCACTCACTCTTTCTGTCTCTACCTCTACTGAGGGATGAAAACGTAAATATCGTAGTTACTCTCTCTCTCCCTTTCCCTCTTTCTCTCTCTCCCTCTCTCTCTCTCTCTCTCTCTCTCTATCTCTCTCTCTGTCTCTTTTTAAATTTTTTTTTTTCGAAGAAACATTAAACTGACGTCAAATTTAGATTACTGAAGTTACTCGACGACATAGATACCTTCTCTTTAATTACTTCTATCTAATTTCCGGCAAGAGTACGTTCGCATAAGATGTAAAAGTGAAATAAATAAAGTTTCGAATTAAATAAAATATTGAATGGTAAAACATCGAGATGAATAAATATAATAGATGGTGGGGATTGATTCATGGTGAATGGTTGATAAGCTATAAAGATAAAAAAATATAATTTAACGTTAACACGTATCGATAATATCGATACATAAATATTCAACTTTTACGATCTCGCAAATAATACTCATTATAGAATTTTAAATCGAAAGATTTCTCGAAGATTTCATTTTAATGCTTTCATTTGAAATATGTTTATTGTCGTAACGGGAAAAATAATAATGGCGAAACGAACGTGCCAATAAAATATTATACAATTGGTATCTAGAGTAACGCTATAAAACAAATATTTTTTTCAACATGGGCATATGAAATTCGGAATAATTTTTAATACATATATATAAATATATATATATATATATATCTTTATATATATGTGTATATATATATATATAAAGAAAAAGAAAAAAAAATCCCATGAATTTAGATCACTTTCATTTTCATCGAATCAAATAACATAAACAGTACAAATATTGTAAAATGCAATTATGAAGTGATATAAATATTATATATATATATATATATATATTTATTTATTTATTTATATACCTAGATAGAAAATATAATATTAATCGCGCTTTATATGATCGTAAACATAAAATAAAAGGAAGGACAAAAGGAAAAAAAAAGTATGAGAGTAAAAATTAATCGTCGCGTAAAGAATAAAAATTCATCTTAAAATAAAATCAAAATATTCTCGAAATAGAGGATATACAAAAATCTCATATGATCAAACACATACAATTATCTCTGGTCATTTAATTTCCTCCAAGTAAATAAAACTTTTAATGCGAGAGAAAGAATTGGAACGAATATGTAAATTAAAAGAATACGTTCGCTTTAATCGTATGCATGCTCACGATATCAAACTAATCGTGAAACACTTGGTTCTAATGTGACATTAAAAAAATATTTGGTAAGATACGTTTCACAACGTCGAGCTCTTATATATATACATATATATATATATATATATATATATATATATATATATATCTTGTGTAAATTATACATACGTTCTTATAAATGAACAACGTGTTTAAAATATGGAACGTTTATGTCATTGTTACGAATAGCTCCGACAATTATCATCACCGCCGCCATTAATAGTTAAACTTCGCTCGTGATAACTTGACGTACGAAGAGAAGCGACGATCAGCTTGAGAGATCAATCTGATTTCTCGTACCCCTTTCCCTGTACCATGAATATTTACACACCCTAAAGCGACGATCCGTGTTTGCGATAGCCAATGAAAGCAGCACCATTCTCTGTCTTTATCTCTCTCTCTCTCTCTTTCTCTCTCTCTCTCTCTCCCTCTCTCTCTCTCTCTCTCTCTCTCTCTATCTATCTAGCTCTATCTCGGCTTCTACATTACCAACATTCAAGAGGGATAACGATATTTTAACAAAATGGGAACGATTATTGTTCAAGTAATGAGATATCGATTTCATCTGCGGTTAAGGAAGGAAGAGTGCCGGAAGATGAGATCATTTTTCACGAGAATCGTTTTTCATTAACGCAGAAAACGTGACCTGTTTGACTCTTAAAGCTTGTCTTTCTGTCTATCTCTCTTTCTTTTTCTCTTCCATTCTTTCTATTTCTCTCTCTCTCTCTCTCTCCCTCTCTCTCTCTTTCTCTCTCTTTTCGTGTCGATTTTCAATATGAAGTAAACATTTGTAAATTCATTAAATATTCCTTGATGTTTAAATATTACAAATTTATATACTGAATTGATCCTATCATTAATAATGAAATTTTCTATATTATGTATATGTATGTATATACATATACATATATATATATATATATATATATATATATATATATAAATAATAAACGATGATATAGTATTAAATCAATAAGTGATATTGAAAATTTTTAATATAATATAAAATACTATTATTTATTGGCCAAAATCAATATTATTTATATACTTATGTATATGTGTAAAATAGAATATGTCGAGAAGAAAAATATGAACTTAAACTAATCGCCGTGTTAATTAAAATGAAAATAAAATATAAAGATTGATGATAAAGTTAAACGAACTGAACGACCGTCACTCTCGGCTGTCTAATTTCGACTGACAACGTCCGTCCTCTAACGCTTATCTTTTGTTTGTTTCACCTCTCTCTCATATCTCTCTTTCTCCCTCTCTCTCTCTCTTTCTCTCTGTATTTCTCTCTCTCGCTCTCTCACTATTTTTCATTCTCTTCTCTCCACTCATTGTTTTCGTTTTCCACTCTCTCTCTCTCTCTCTCTCTCTCTCTCTCTCTCTCTCTCTCTTTCTCTCTCACTCTCTTACTTATTTCTACGCATTATATACATATTTGAAACGTATTTATTATTTATTTATATAAAAAATATTTAATGCGCGACACGTCATAAAATAAAAATTTTCATTACTATTATTTTATTTTATATTGTTTGTACTATTGTAATATTATTTTATTTTATAAAAAATAAAAGATAAAATAATTTATAGCGTTTTTCAATTATAATTATAAATTTCTTATTGATTTTCACGAAACAAATGAATCATTATAAAATTTTCTTGTAATTATAATACATAAATGATACGTTCGTAAGAGAGATTATTGATATAAGATATATATATATATATATATTATATATATATACATATGTATATATATATAAAATAACATCTAACTTTTTATATATTGAAATTTCCTCATTTTTGAAAAATAATTTTTTTTTTTTTTTTTTTTTTTTATACAAAAACAATTTATTTCATTAATATTATGTTGACTGGGAAAATTATTAAATCGTTACGCATATGTATTTAAGAATTAAAACGTCTAAAATAGTAGAGATTATGTATTAATACAAGTAATGCTAATTGAGTCGTTCGAATCAACGCGACCATTTATAGATCGAAATCAAATGCGTAAAGCTCATTAACCGTAGCGTTATAAATCTGTAGTAAAACTTAATTAGCATTTTGCTCATTATGCGTAGCAAGCGATTAGTCGGCAATCGAACGAGAAATCGGATTTCGAGTGCAACGTACCTCTCGAGTAATATCAACTAATATATATTTGCATTATTACATCCATTCCTACGATCGTTTGGCGTTCATCTAAATTAATTATTATTAATTAAGAATTTTATATATCCAATATAACAATTATTCAAATCATATATCTAAATATATATATATATATATATATATATATATATATATATATATATACATAAATTTACGTACAAAAATAATTATTTAAACGAATAACCAGATATAGGATATATTCAAAATTATTCAGATAATAATTGTTCTTATAAAAAATTATTACTCAAGATATAAAAAAATTTTATATATCCAGATATATAGAAAAGATAATTATTATATTGAACGTAATTTCATTATAAATATAATAAAGATATTATTATTGCCAAATATTGAGAAATATTATTTATATAAATATAAATATTATTATAAAATTATCGATAATGCATTTAATTATTTGTTTTATTTTTTTGTTCTTTTTTTTTTTTCTTTTTATTGTTTTTTGTTTTTGTTCTATTAGAAACGTAAAAGCATTAGACTGAGAAAGATCGATTAGATACTAGGAATGAATCTAATGTTTGATATTTTTTTCAATTTTTTTTCTTTTTTTTTTTTCTTTTTTTTTCTTTTTCTCAGACCAGATTTCCTCATCTAATAAGTTTCTTAAAGAGTTTTCGTGAAAATACAAAGAATCACTTTGGAGTATCGTTTGAGCTATTTTCGTGAGTATCTAAAAGGAAATTCGTGGGAAATCGACGTGATCGTTCATGGAAGAAGAACATATTCGGATATTGAGCTTTCTTCTTGAAGAGGTGAACGTTCGAGAATTGAACTCCCACCTATCTTGATCCAAAACACACACACACACACACACACACATAAATACGGAAGGAGAGAGAAAAACACTGCGACACAAATACATGCGCGCGCGCACACATACACACACACACACATACAGATACACGTATATATATGTCGAAACCGTTTCGTAACAACAAGATTTATAATACCTATCCTATGGGACCGATCCTATCGATTCGACATTCTCGATTGCTAAGAGATAAGTGTTTTTTTTATATTCTTTCTTTTTTTTTTTTGCCCGCCCTCCCAAGAAAATAAGAAATAATATAACAAAAGATTTCATAGCAAAATTTGTTTTCAATCATTTTGAATTTTATCAAATGAAATTTTATAATAATTTTTGAGAAAGAACTCATATGAACATTTTTATAATGACATTACGACAGATAATAGGGTATAATGTAGAATTTTAATTTTTCTTTTTTTTCTTTTTTTATAACAATATAATTACAATTTGTAATTTTATAATGATTATTTTATTAATAATATCGAAGATATATTATAATAAGAATGAAATTATCCGATTCGGAAAATTTGTTTCCGAACAATATATCATATCAGTTCAATCATAATATCAGTTTAATCGTTATCATTGAAATTTAATAAAGACAGATTATAAACGATACGGTACAATAATCTCGATTACTACTTCAAATCAATATATATATAAATATATATATATATGTGTGTGTGTGTGTGTGTGTGTGCGTGTGTGCGTGTATATATATATATAAATATGCTTATAATAAAAACTTATATGATTTGCGATATTATAAGGATGGAACTTTGTATATAAGTGAAAAGTAAAATATTTGTTCACTGCACTAAAATGTCTCAGTAGACATTTTAGAAATGCTCTTTATACTAGTCTGGTAATGGTAGTAGCAGAGCAGAGAAACTTGCAAATAGGAAGAATCATGTTTCCGCTTGGCTTTTGCATACTTAACGTATAGGTACTATACATACATCATATATTCCCACATCGGATTGAACTACAGACCGTATATTTACCAAAAGCATATATCTATATATATATATATATATATATATATATATATATATATATATATATATATATAAATACATTTTCCTGAATGTCATGAAAAATGTCACCTATATGTTGTACGGAATAAAAGGAAGAGAGGAAAATGCAAAAAAAAAAAAAAAAAGAAAAAGAAAAAAAAAAAGAAAAAAGAAAAATATTTTTA
>NC_062196.1:4474256-4476756 GCF_912470025.1 Vespa velutina
GAGAGAGGGGGGGGGGGGGGGAGAGAATAGACCGAGCGGAGATTTGAAAATTACATATACAGATTTCGTAACTGCGTTTACCTCTTGTCCATCGTTACTGGCTCGTATAGTAAATTCCCAATGGAAATCTATGAAATGGTTCACATTGGAAAACAAATTTCATCTAGCTTTTGCTTACGTCAATATAAGTATTCAAGTTTCTGAAAAATATTTACGTGATACCATTTATGTTCGTAAAAATTTTCGACCAATCGGCTTTCGATAATACCGCGATGCGAAAAAGATAGACGGATAATGCAAAATGAAAAGAGATTAATATCTTAATGGCTGTTGCATTTTCTTTTTTTTCTCCTTTTTTTTTTTTTTTTTTTTTTTTTTTTTCCTTTCAATATTAACTCACGCGACTTTATTTCTTTTTTTTTTTTTCTTCTTCTTCAAAAAAGTACAAATATTTAAAAAGTTCTGAACGATTCATTATTATTCATGAAAATGAAATTCATTGAAAGAACAAATGAAGTTGACGATCCGTCGTCCAAATGTCGTTTGATATAGTCGTATTCTTTCTTTTTTCCAAACAAATTTGTATTATTTTATTTGTTAAAAAAAAAAAAAAAAAAAAAGAAAAAAAGAGAAAAATAAAAGGAGAGAAAAGAAAAATAAAGAAAATTCAATCTCCACAATAAGAAACAATTTAATACTCCGTTCCCTTTCCAGAGGGGAGAATGGGGGGGGGGGGTAAGGGGGAAGATAGAAAAAGGGAAACAAAAAAAAAAAAGAAAAAGAAGAAAGAGAACAAAAAAAGAAGAAAGAAGAAAAACAAAATGGAGCAAATTTTTTTTTATAATAAATTTCATCCTTCGAGTCTAAATACATTTTCATTTTATTTTCATCAGAAAATTGCATGCATTTTTAATAATTCTCGATCGATCTCAAACGAAATAAAATATAATATTTAATGGAACACGTTATGAAAGTAAATTTCCTCTCATCGTTTTGTTTTGTTTTGTTTTTTTCTTCATTTTTTTTCTTTTTCTTTTTTTTTTTCTTAGAAACGTCAAAAAAATATTACGTTGGAATCGCGGGAGGGGGTGAGAGGAGGGGAAGGGGAGGGAAGCAACGTGTTAAATACAGAAAATCTAAGAAAACGTATTGTTAATATTTTTTTTTTCTACAAAATGCAAACGTTCGTTCTATGGTAAAAATGTCTTTACATTTTTTTCTCTTCGTATGGATTGGCAATGTCGTTACAACGGACGACTGTGGAGGTGAGACGACTATGGCGAGTATGGCGAATTCCCAGTGGAAATTTGCAAATGACGGTATGACCCTTTAGGAAATCGAACGTTACTAAAACGTCGAACGGTAATGGAGCAGAATGAAAAAAATGTAGAATGAAAAGAAAGAGGAAAGAAAAAGGAAAAAAAAAAAAAACAAAAAAAGACAGAGAAAAAAAAAAGGAAAGAGAAAAAGAAAAAAAGGAACGCTCGACCTTTTTTTTTTTGTGTTCGAAACAAAACGATAAAGCTTTTTCGTTTGTTCATTTTTTTTCTTTTCTTTTTTCTTTTTTTTTTTTTCCTATAATTTTTCCTTTCCAATCGTTTTTCTATTTCCTCTTTTTTATTTTTTCTTTTTTCTTTTTTCTTTTTTTTTTTTAATAGATCCTTTTTACATTTTTTTCTCAGAAAATGAAATTTCTTTCACATCCTTTTTATTTTCCATTTGCAATGCAAAGAGTTCGCCCAAAATTGCTACTCTCTCTCTCTCTCTCACTCTCTCTCTCTCTCTCTCTCTCTCTCTTTCTCTCTTTCTTTCTCTCTCTCTCTCTCTGTCTTTCTCTCTCTTTCTCTCTCTCTTTCTTTCTTCTTTCGCTATTTTTTCTTTTCCTTTTTTTTTTTTTTTGTTTCTATTTTTCATTCCTATCTGATATCATTTGGCAATAAAACGTATTAGAAATATCAGGGCAAAAATATCGATGCAGTTAATACTTCGCAGATAGAAGTTCGATTTATTCTTGTATTATTTTTTTTCTTTTTCTTTCTTTTTTTTTATTTCACTACTTGTTTACATCTTATCTCTTCTCATATTCGCGAATAAATGTGTCTATGCTGTTAAGATAACGAAAAATAACGTTGTCCTTCTCTCCTTATCTCTCTCTCTCTCTCTCTCTCTCTCTCTCTCTCTCTCCCTTTTTCCTTGTTTTCCTTTTCTCTTTTTAAACATAAAAAAAAAAATTATATATGAAATGAAGGAAAATCCATTCAAATATGATCACTCTCCAATATATTCTTTTTTATTCTATTTATTGTTATCACGAATGAAAGAAAAACGAATTTAATATGATAGACTAACTTAATGAACCTATTCGCTAGACGTCAATAGATGATATAGTTTCGAACAAATGGGGAACGTGTTCCGAAACTAAAGATATTTGCCATTCAAATTCATTCGTTCGAGTTTATATATATATATATATATATATATATATATATATATATATATA
>NC_062196.1:4481756-4484256 GCF_912470025.1 Vespa velutina
TCGTTGGGAGTAATACAAACTCAAAATTTTCGTAATTTTCATTTCATTTATACGTAGCAATAAATCAGAATCGTGTTCGCTGACATGTTCCACTATCATTCTTGTCTCTCTCTCTCTCTCTCTCTCTCTCTCTCTCTCTGTCTGTCTGTCTGTCTGTCTATCGGTCTGTCTGTCTCTGTCTTTTTCTCTCTCATGTTCTGAAAACTACGATTTTATAGCTCGTAACGTGGACTTCCAACGACACGAGTAACGCACGTCCTATACCAACGTTAAAAGCGATTAACGTCGAGATTTAGGAAGTGCGAAAGAAAGTTTTACAAGGTAGGAGTGTTACTACCTGGATTCTACATTTATCTTTGAACCATATAAAATGCATTCGCTGATTAAAAACTGTTCACTTAACCCAGAAACACATTTTTCATTTTGGTAGATTAATAATTGTTATCCTTAACGAGTAAAAATCATATTGTCGAGGAGAGTTGTAATAATTATTGTTTTTTATGCTCGTTTAAAAACAAAAAAGAAATATATATATATATATATATATGTGTGTGTGTGTGTGTGTGTGTATAAAACAAAAACAAAGATTTTTCTTTTTTTTGTTTTGGAGGGAGAATATTTTCTCGACAAGACGATAATTTTTTCACAATTTGTTATTATCCTTTTTCTTTTTACGATTGTATTTTAATTTCCTTCTTTCTTTTTCCTCCTTTAAAATAACTAATTACCCAAGTAAGTATATTCAGTATTTAATTTATTATCCATTTACATCATTGTCCAAGTGGTTTTTACTTCTTTCTCTTTACAAAAAAAAAAAGAAAAAAAGAAAAAAAAAGAAAAACAGAAAAAGGAATAAGAAAGAAAAAAAATATCGGAAACAAAAATGAGAATTTTTTTTCGGAATATTTTTTTTTTTTTCGTCGAACAATAATCTTCTCCAAGTTCGTTATTATTATTATTATTATTATTATTATTATTTTATTATTATTATTATTATTATTATTATTATTATTATTATTATTATTATTATTATTATTATTATGTTCCTTTTTACACGCGCGATTTAATATTCTTTTTCTCTTTGAAATATATAAATGACTGAATATATACGTGAGTGAATTTAATTCGTTTATAATTATTATAGACAATCGTAATAGGATTAACATATCATTTTATATACATAGCATATTATAAATCCAGCTATTCACCGTGGTAGAATATAAATTTTGAAATATAAATTGAATTAAAATCCCACATTGAAAGTTCGAACTCTAAAGCGTTGTTCAAAGAACGAAATTATGAAGGAGTCGTGACGCGAATACTTATAGGCAGCTTGGTTATATCCCAGTTGAGTACGGCCAATAGGAAACACTTTACGCCCATAGAAAACATTTCAAAACTTTTAGAATCCTTCTGTGATTCTTCTCAAGTGAGAAGTCCAGAAAGATTTGCCGAGAATTTCTTCCGATAAAATGAGAAATACAGTGAAAGATTGAGAATCTGTTGTTTTTCCTTTTTTTTTTTTTTTTTCTTTTTTTTTTATATATATATATTTTTCGAAACAAAATTACAAAATAAAATTCTTCTCAATGACGAATAAAATGTCTTATCAAATAATATATTTCATTCTATAAAACGATATATCTCTTTTAATGAATATATAATTTTACGTAATGTTAACGAACAATAAGTCTCGAACAATATGTTCGATAATTCGTCGATTTAATACGATATAAATAATGTTGTTACGATTAAAGAAGAAATAAAATTAATAAAAGATATAATTAATAATAATTATTCCTGTAATAGAGGGATATTTTTAATAATGATTAACTAACTTAGCTCTTAATTAATTTCTCATATTATCGAGAATTTATTTCTCAAGTAAAATATATTTAATGAATGAAGATTTTAATGGATGTTATAGTTTTATATTATTTTATTATATTTACAATTTCTCTTATGTATTTATCTATATATCGTATGAATGAAAACGAACTAAAAGGAACATTCGTTCTCTCTCTTTCTCTCTCTCTTTCTCTCTTAGTCTGAACGTTTAAAACGATTGTACATGAAGAGACGATTACAAGAGAAGGAAGAGAAAAAGGAGAATGAAGAAGAGGAAGGAAAGAAGAGAAACGATCTAATGAGTGTACGACGAAATTACTGTGCTGATTGCAACGAATAGGAAAGATCGTAAGAGAAGAAGCTACAACAAAAGAAAGAAAAAAAGAAAAAGAAAAGAAAGGAAAGAAAAGGAAAGAAAAGGAAAGGAAGTATATATATATATATATATATATATATATATATATATGTATATATCGATCGATAACCAATTAGAGAAGTACTTTTATGTAGATATGACCTCTTAGGCTATAAATAATAAAAGGGTTTATTATTTTCGCTATTAGATATTCAGTACATATGTTCTGATGGTACGTATTAACATCATAAAAAAGTAAGAAAAAGAAAATTTTTAATGGCAATAATCTTGACAGAA
>NC_062196.1:4489256-4496756 GCF_912470025.1 Vespa velutina
ATGAAAGAGCGAATAAGAGCGATGGATCCGAATGATAAATCCAAAGATCACATACATCTAGTTTTCTCTTTCAAAGAGTTATCTCGTTCAATTTCACATCTCGCTCGTACATCGCATTGATTTTCATTGGAAATCTTTTTTTTTTTTCGGCAAGGATTCGCACGACGTCGAAGTAGATTTATTTTAAAAAGAAAAGGAAAAAAAAGAAAAAAAGAAAAATAGAAAAACAAAAAGCCAAGAGAGAGAAAATAAACACTACTTAAATAACAAATATATGATTAATAATTTATTCGATAACGAAACATTGTAACGAACGTATTTATACCATAGAATTATTTATCCCATTTCTCAGATTTGATGAGAGTTAATTTATTAGCGATAGTACATTGAAATGGGCCAATCAAAACTCGCTTAAAAGTCGATCAAACTTTGCTTACATGTAGATATACACGTACATACGTATGTATATGTACATATATACCTAAGTATATAATTACCTATCTACATATATACCTTACTCGTAGTAACGATAGAAATGATTGATCAATTGCACGATTGGAAAGAAATTTTCAATCGATCGTTTAATATCGTTTAGTCAAGAATTTAAAATATTAAATTTGAAGAAGAATAAAAACGTGTTTACGTACGTATATATATATATATATATATATATATATATATATATATGTATGTACTTAGATACATATTTATTATATTCGTACGATAATTACGATATAATTCAAATGTACGAGATATGTTTTGTTTACTTTTTTCTTTCGTTTTTTTTTCTTTTTTTGTTAAAATTTTTTCTCTTCTTTTTTTTCCATTTTAATACTATCACAAATATAATGTATCAAATCGTCCTTATTTATTATTTGAATAAATATAAATGATGACATATATGCCTTGGCCAATTTGATATTTCTCTTAGGACATACATATACAAATACAAATGTATACAATGTATGTAAGTATATGTATGTATATATGTACGTGCGTAAACAAATACGTAAAATTCAATTTCTATCCTAATAGATATATCAGTTGAAATCGAAAGGTGAGAGAAGTTGGTCGTAAGAAATCTTTTATGTTCTAACGTAATTTTATAAATTTTTCTCATGCCCACCATAATGGCATAGCATCTTTTCTTTATTACATTGTTTTAAAAACCAACGATATATAATAGGTATGTATCATCGTAGTATTCTTCAGTCCTGGAAACTTTTATTTGTCTAAAAACTTGAAAACTCTCTTCCCCTTCTCTCTCTCTCTCTCTCTCTCTCTCTCTCTCTCTCTCTCTTCCTCTTAAATACACCGATATTATTCCAGTCTCAAGTGTTGAATAATTTTCTTACTTTCTAGAAATTCTTATCCCGTAACATTAAGATCGTCTAGAGGATATTACAATTATAAATTACACGGATAAAGTTTCTTTCAGTTATTTCGTCTTATATAATTCTGTCTATTCCCTCTCTTCCTCTCCCTCTTTCTTTCTGTCTCTCTACCTCTCTACCTCCCTATCTTTCTCTTTCCTACATATTATTCGTATACTATTTTATTTTCTTTCTCTTTTCATCTATTTTTACCTAGTTTTCACACATCTCTATATATATATATACATATCATTCTCTCACTTTATATCTATATATATATATATATATCGTTCTATCTCTCTTATTCTCTCACATATACGCGATATACTTGAACACGACTACGAATGAGATGCTTATCCTCGTTTTCTTGTGAAAACATCGTAGCACTCTTCTCTTCTTAACCTGTTCCTTTCTTTTCCTTTTTTTCCCCCTTTTCTTTTTTTCTTTTTTTTTTCTTTTCATTTTTTTTTTTTTCTTATTTCTCTTCTCTTGTATCCTGCAGGCTTTCGAAGAATCAACTATGTATGGAGGCAAAGGGCGAAGTTTCTTGGCATAAAAGTATATAAGGACAGTACGAACTTCTTTACTTCTTTCATACAACAACGTCCAACAACACCTCCCCAACCTTCCCATCTCGCCTACCATCAACATTCTCTTGCATTAAGTGTGACTTTTGGACTGATACACTCGTTTATCTAACACCGCATCCAGTTACCTTGTATATCTTCATGAATCGTGTAAGTACGTACATATTAAATTAATCATTTTTCTTGGTTATCATCGAAAATTTATCGTCATGATAAATATCTATATTTATAGATATATATATATATATATGTGTGTGTGTGTGTGTGTGTGTATGAAAGTTATCAAAAAAATGTTACACTCATTTTTATAATACGTTCATAATAATTGGTATAACAACGTCTCCTTCATCATAGAATATTCATTTCGAGACGTAAAAAAAAAAAAAAAAAGAAAAATGTGCGATTCTGATTGGCCAATATCAATGAAGTTTATAATCACTGACTATATTGGTTCATTTATATAAATCCGTTTTGCCCTTATATATCATGATTTTGTATATATATATATATATATTTCAAGTTTATTCGTTTATTCGTACTTCAAGGTTTTATATGTAATATCGAAAGTCAATATTAACGTAATTATTAATGTAGATCGATGAACGCTCATCATTACAAATTGTCGATTTATATAAAGATTTTTTTTTCTTTTTTTTTTTCTTCTTTTTATCAACGAAACGTAATTCTACCTAATCGTATTATTTTCAACTTCAACGTATGTGATTATGATTAATAAACTTTCACAAATGTTCTGCAAATACTTTCTCTATTTTTACTTACTCTATAGAAGTTTTATATGTATATCGAAAAAAGAAAAGCAAATTCTAGCTCTTTTTTTTTTCTTCTTTTATTTTTTATCGCATCTTTTCAACCTTCATTTGAAACGTCGAATACTAAAATTAAAGGCAAGAAAAAAAGAGGAAAAATAAACAGAAAAAAAAAGTTTTGAGTACGAAGTATCGATCAGTCGACGTTCATCAATGTTCATCAATGTAAATTTTCACTTCATTCTTCCGACATATTTTTTAATAACAAAGAATCGAAATATTCGTAAAATATTCGTTAAGAAAAAAAAAAAAAGTAATATTGTTGTACCAAATATCGAGCAAATCAACATGTTAGTCAGGTTTGAATTTCTTTTTTTTTTTTTTTTTTTTTTTACTTATTTTATGATTTCTTTTATAAATACAACTGAAAAATTATACTTATAAATTTATAATACTGCTCAAGTTCAATTCATAATATATATATCCTTATACTTTGTGATCGAAATTATGTGAAAATATTCACGAAAGGTTACGCGTAGGAAAATTTATAAGTACTTGAAGAAACTGATGTATATGTAAGAGATATGGAACAATTGAAGGAATAATAACTTTCGTAGATTTAGGAGAGAATTTTCGATAGACGAAAATACGAGTATGAAATCAACGACTCTTCTCTCTCTCTCTCTCTCTCTCTTTCTTTTTTTCTCTCCCTCTCTACTGCAAAATCGTCAAGAAACTTGTTCGTAACTTGTTCGAAGCTAGATACGTGATGAACGAGAGAGTAAAACGAAGAGAAAAGAGAGATCAGGGGATATATATATATATATATCTTTTTTAATTAGGTCAAATGATAAAGTTTAAAAAGATTATGAATTTAAAAAATAGAAAAAAAAAGTATTATCATATATAATATTATCGATATATAAATATATAATTAAAAAATACAAATTTGTATATATATATATATGTATGTATAATATATAAATATAATTGTTATTATTATTATTATTAATGAAAATTAAAAAAAAAAAAAAAAAAAAGAAAAAAATAATCTTTTGAAATATTTATTATTAATACGAATGAGAATTTTTAAAAAACAAACTTAAAAGAAGTGAGTCAAATATTTGATGACATTTCCTTAACTCGTAATTCGTAATATTATTTATCGATAAGATCAATGTGATATAAACAATTTTTTAATTTAATATAATAAGACAGTAACTTCATCAACATCGTGTGAAATTGTGCTTAATGATACGAAAATATATAAAAAAAAAAAAATATAGTAAATATTAGAGGTTATTATCGACATTAATTTCTCTCACTATTCTAACAAATACGTAGCTATTCTATTCGTGACACATTAGCAATAGATAACGTAAACAGAGGGAACCGTTAGTTTAAATATTTAAATAATAATTTGACGATGTAGGTCGGGTCGTAAGAGTCATTAGAATGTTTCATCAAACTTTGTTTATGAAAGCATTATTAATAGAACATCGAGCAAGACGTTTCATGCGTCATCATGTAATTTTCTGAATTGAAAATTTAGATCTCATTATATATTTCAAGTATTATATATATATAATATATAATATATAATATATAATATATAATATATAATATATAATATATAATATATAATAATAATTTGTCTTAATATTATTAATTATTATTAAATTAAAACTTTTTTATTTTTATTTTATTTTCGAATTACTACTTTTATTTTATTATTATTATTATTATTATTATTATTATTATTATTATTATTATTATTATTATTATTATTATTATTAATTTATCATTTTATGTACGTGTGCTTGCATATATATATATATTACGATTAATAATATATTAATCAAACAAATTTCTTATAAAACCAAATATATATATATATATATATATATATATATATATATATATATATATATATTATAACGTAATATAAATAAATTTGATTCGTAAGAATAAACATGAGTAAATATAATTAAAATATATACTCATTCATTTACCATTCTGATGTTATATAATTAATTATCGTATATTTATCACTATATAAAAAAAATCTTAATAACGTTAATCACAATAAATAAATATTATAGATAGATCTGTATGTTTGGATATTTTAAATCATTAAGAAATAGAAAAAAAAAAAAAGAGAGAAAAGAAATGAAAAAAGATCAATATAAAATTTAGAATAAAAATCTTTCGTTAGCAAATTGATTGACATAATGAAAATTAATTATACACGAATAACGTATACGATGTTTATGTATATTACAAATGTAAAAATAAATTTTTTTACATTTTATCATATATGTAATATTGAATGTACGTGATGTGCGAGCATTTAACGCATTTCTCGGAAACGAATTCCATTTACAGGAGTAACGACGTTCCATGAAGTTCTTATTTTTATTCGAGCACATTGAAATATCTTTCTAATGTCCATAGGGAATACAGCATGATGTCATAATATATATATATATATCAACAAAGTTGACAGTAGTGTTGATACATGGCAAACTAGTTTTCCCTTCTCCCCCCCCCCCGCCCTTCCCCACGTATATATATATATATACATACATATATAATATTTTTTTTGCCTACAGAATAAATTTATCGGCAACAAACTCGTTAGATATTTATTATATATGATCGAACGTTCAATCGTACGGGTGATAAATCTCCATTTGCATTTTGCATCTTTTTCCCTTATTTCTTTTTTTTCTTTTTTCTTTTTTTTTTTGTTTTTTCTTTTTTTTTCATATTTATTCGTTCATCGATTTCTTTCTTTTTGTTTTGTTCTTTGATTTGTTTAGTTACTTTTGCGAACTAATCATAATGATCGTCACGTAGGACTGAACGATGGCAGTGATAACGAAATGTACAGTATTGTAGTTATTTCTATGAAGTTCGTCGACAAAAGGAAAGAGAGAGGGGAGAGAGAGGGGAGAGAGAGAGAGAGAGAGAAAGAGAGAGAAAGAAGCACGTTGAAAACGAGCGTACTAGTTTGTTAGCGCATTCAAAGTTGTTTTTAATCGGGTAAAAAGGAAAGTATATATAATAGTAACTTTTACGAGTTACATTCAAAGGAATAGTATTTTCGTTCTTTTCCTTTTCTCTTTTTTCTTTTTTTTTTTTTTTTCTAATTGTTACCCGTTTACAATATTATTAAAATAGAATCGGTTGATAACTTCTTTTAATGGCGCAGCTTTTACTTACCCTTTTAGAAATTTTTTCGAGACGTAAATATCCTCATTATTATTTAATTATATATATATATATATATATATGATTATGGGGTTGTTTTTATTACGTAATAAGTCAGTTTTCAAAGAAATTACATATAAAACAATCAAATTCCATCCTTTTTATTCAATTTGCATTATAATATATAATATAATTCCCAGAATTATATAATTTAATATATAATTATTATGTTAAATATAATATTATAATTATTATAATTAATATAATTTAATTTCGTTGAGAACAAAAAAAAAAAAAAAAAAAAAAAAAAAGAAAAGAAAAGAAGAAAAAAATATTTTAATTAACCTACTCATATAAAACATTCCCCATGAAATTAATTTATTAAACGTTATTATTTATAGTAATATAAATCCATCCGTTTAATATAAGTTAAGATCTATGATAAAAAAACAAATCTATGAACCCCATTAACGATTTAATTATATATACATGTATATATATATATATATATTATCGTATCTTTAATATTGTATAACAAGAAAATCTTCATTTTCATACTCTTATGGAAGTAAATTCGATAGGTTTTCACAAGAAAGTGTAATCGTTAGAATTATATGCAATTCGCATGAATCTGTAGGATCCTCATTAGTGAAACGTGCTGGTTTACAGTAATCTTCAGGCTTCACCGAGCACAGTACCACCATATATATATAATATATATGGTAAAGTCAAGTGAGCTGTTGGAACAATAATTGCATCATTGAGTACACATCGGTTAAAATGTCTATCAGTGAAGGTTTACTAAGGTACTAGTATAGTACAACTCGATCTAATCCTTCGAAATCGTTTTAATGATTGTTATAATGATAGAAAATAAGATAGAAGATAATCATAGTAACTATTCAATGTATAATACGCGTTTCACGAAAGCATTTAATTATTTCTTTTCTTTTTTCTTTTCTTTTTATGTCATTTTTTTTTTGTTTTTTGTTTTTTTTTTTTTTTTTTTACTTTTCTCGTATCTTTCACTACGATCAATTGTATTATTATACAATTACTTTACGTATACGATGTTACTACAAATAACTATACATACATATATGCATATATGTATATATATATTATTTATTAAACATTCATATATCTTATATTATGAAAATTTGATATAGGTATACTATAGATATGCGATGTAGATATATACCAAAAGATATACATTAAGTTGTATAAAATGATAAAATATTCTTTTAGATCATTAATGAAGTACTTTTTTTTTTTTATCGTTCTTATAATATTTATCATATAAAATTATTCATTTTGCCCACGTACTTTTCTGAACCTTTGAAAAAGAAATATACATATATATAATTACGTAATGGATACGTAAAATAATATCTAATTTTTTGTTCATCCTACAACGAGATTTGTTCAAGATTCATTCCGATCCGTTTTATAATGAAAACAAGTTATTTTTAAAAGTTTCGCTTAGTATCTGGAAATAGTAAATTATGCAGAAACGTATGCATTAGAGGGTCGACATAGTTATGATATTAATGACGGAGA
>NC_062196.1:4501756-4504256 GCF_912470025.1 Vespa velutina
CAAACTCTTGAAATCAACGTTAATAGTTATATCATGTTTGTGCCTTTAATCCTAAAGCTTTAAGGGAACGTTGGTGTTTTGATTTACGACGTTAATTTATATACCAAGGGAACGTGTTATATGTTGGTGAATTATTTTTCGTACGTTAGTTCCGTCGTTACTTTCTTCACAACGTGAAGGAAGGAGAAAAAATAAGAGGAAGAGAAATAATAAGAAGAAGAAGAAGTAAAAATAGAAGTAGAAAAAAAAAAAAAAGAAGAGAAAGTAGTAGAAGAGAGAAAGGAAAAAAGAAAGGTACAAATGGTCATAGGTTTGTGTACTAGGGTGAAGGAAAGTCTAGGAAAAAGGGTGTACTTGATACGTGCAAAGAATTTCCTATATTCGTTTTTTTTTTGTCCGTTTCTAACGACGCTCACGAGAAAGAGTAGATGGAACAAACAATTTGATACAAAGAATAGAATGTATAAAGAGAAAGAGAGAGAGATAGAGAGAGAGAGAGAAAATTTGTTAGAACATGGAGTAAATTTGTCATTACAGAAAGGAAAAAAGAAAATTAGATTACGCGAATAATATCAAAAGGTATATAAGAAAGGAAATGACAATAACAGTGGCGTATAAAGTTTGAGTTTAAAAAAAATAAAACTTAGTTAATTTAAATCTTTAGAGAGAGAGAGAGAGAGAGAGAGAGAGAGAGAGAGAGAGAGAAATTTATTAGGAAAGAGTATATATAAAAAATTGTTACTATAAAAAGAAACGAGAGAAAAATTAAATTATGAATAATATCAAACGATAGATATAAAAAGGAAAATAATAGGGATTTATGAAAATAAATGGCGACGACAATTTTTTTTAAAGTTTAACGGCAAGAAAGGAAACGGGAACAAAAAAAAAAATATATATATATATATATATATATATATATATTTTATCGCACTGCGTTTTAAAGTTTTAAGTATAAAAAAAAAAAAGAAGAAAGAAAATAAAAAAAAGAGAGAAATAGAGAGAGAGAGAGAGAGAGAGAGAGAGAGAGAGAGAGAGAAAAGCAGATGTAATAAAAATAGATTCTTTTTATTCTTTAGAATAATATTGGATAAGAAAAAGAAAAAAGAGAAAGAAAAGGAGGAGACATAAAATGATGATAAAAATGTCGTAATTCTAAAGTTTTAGAAAAGAAACGGAGATAGAAAAATTTTTTTAAGGAAAAATTTTATAAAAATAACCACGTACATATATATATATATATGTGTGTGAGTGTGTGTGTGTGTGTGTGTGTATTAATATGTAGATAATTTTAACAATTAATATTTCTAATATCGTATAACAATATCAATGATTTTTTTCCCCTCAATATTTCTAATACTAAATTATGTTTTGTAAATGGATAAAAAAAGTTAAGTTCACCTAACGTCATCTAAAAATACGATTTTTCCCGTGTTCTTGTTACGCTGACGCGCATTAAAAAAAAAAAAAATACGTCGATGGTTCGATTATCTTCTTTTATCTCTTTTTTCTTTTTTTTTTTCTTTCTTTTTCTTTCTTTTTTTTTATTCTTTTTTTTTTCTCTCCTTTCCTTTCCTTTCATTTTCTTCTTATTATTCTTCCCAACGTACATACGTATATATAATACATAAACTTATCATATACACATTTGTAACACTTACATATATATATATATATATGTATATGTGTGTGTGCATCTATGTGTATGTATATATATATATATATGAGTTATAAAATGGCTACGATATATTGTATCGATCGTATTTTTCAATATTCCAAGAGTCTAATTTATTTTTCCATTATCAAAGTGATATCGAAACGAAATTTTATTTTTAGATTATCTCGTTTATCGTTATTAACACCCATATTTATACTTGAACATATTCGATGTTGGATAAAAATAATATTTCATTTATGAAAAATCGAACCGCGTTTGTTTGTATATGTACATATGTACAATATGACGTTGTTTCGATCGAATCGATAAAAAAGCCTGATGTGTGTTATCTCCTTTATTCTCTTTTTTTTTCTTTTTTTTTTTTCTTTTTTTTTTCTTTTTTTTTTCTTTTTTTTTTCTTTTTTTTTTTCAAGAGAAACCACGTAAATATTCTTCCTACTTTTCACAATTTGACTGTCACTTTATACACGGGGATATCTGAGGGAGGAAAAGGAAAGAAGAAGAAAAAAAGAGAGAGAGACAAAAAAAACGTGCGATACTCGTACATAAAGCATATACATAACATCTACTACATATCGATTTCCATATGTGCATACATATTAGATTTCAATACGTATAAGCATGGACTTTTTATCTTACGAAATATTTTCTTTTCAATTTCTCTTACGAGTTTTACTTATTTTTGTTTGTTTTTTGTCTTTTATTTGTCTGTTTGTTTGTTGGTTTTTTTTTTCTTCTTCTTCTTCTTCTTCTTCTTTTTCATTTTTAATCCATCGATAGCGGAATTAACATTTTATAGATCGTCCAATATTTCGATATTTT
>NC_062196.1:4509256-4516756 GCF_912470025.1 Vespa velutina
TTTTTTCTTTTTTTTTTTTTCTTTTTTTTTTATTTATTTTCTTATTTTTTATTCTATTTTATTCTGTTTTTTCTTTCCTTTTTTTCTTTTCTTTCTTTTCTTTTTTTTTTCTTTCATTAGAAAGTTCGTTCGACGAGCGACGAGTACGTAATTTTTAATTAAAGTTTTTTCAAAGATTTTTATTATATCAATTTGTTGTTGAACTGTAGGTAGTTATTCCGAGGATAAAATTGTTTCACTTTTGATGGTGGTTTATTACTGTTCGCTAGTTGCAAGGACAATTTTTTTCAACTTTCGAACTAAAATAAATGCTATATATTTGCTATATATTTTACATTCACATATACACACGCGCACGCATGCACACACACACACAAATATATATATATGTTTTCTTTAATATTACATGATTTTTACGAGCTAATTCGAGAAGAAAAAATTGTATAAATTTTAATTTCATATTAACAATAAACGTTAAATCATTATGATAAGATTATTATTCATTAATAAAAATATTTATCAATGCTGAAGTAAACAGAAGGAAAAAAAGATATGCTCAGAAGTATTATTATTAATTAAGAATCTTAATATTGTCCACTTTTTTGTTATTGTTGTTGTTATCATTGGTACTTTTTTTATAAAAGAAAAAAATAGAAAGAAAGAAAAAAAAAAACAAAGAAATGTAAGCAAGTATTAGAATAAAAAATATTTATAATATATAGAAAAATAAGAATTGAGCAAAAATTTCGAAGTTGTTGTTGCTGTTGTTGTTGTTGTTGTTGTTGTTGTTGTTTTCTTTTTTATAAAAAAGAATAAAAATGAACGATGAAATGAAACAAAGTAGTAAAAAATTTCAATAAACGTAATAAAATAGTCGCATCATTTGGATGCGACATTTTCTTTGCTATTCAACAAAACGAGGTAAGCAAGATTGAGATAGGACTCCGGGAGTGGCTTGCTGAGATAAGGAGGTAATATTACTGTTTACGATATGGTAGCTAGGTGTCTCTCGATCTTCACAGAGCAAGACCGATCTCTCTCGAGCCATTCCGTAGGATGATGATAGAAGCGAGATATTATCTTTGATCGATACTCATGACTTGGTCTAGTCTTTTAGATTTATCAAGATCACATCTTTTCCGATTTCTTTTTCTATTATTTCATCAAAAGAAAATATTAATCCCGGGGACGTGCAAGGATTTTTTTCTCTCTTTTTTTTCTCACTCCCTCTCTCCTTTTTTCAATATTGAGCCGAATGAAAGAGAATTTTTTCTTTTTTATAACTATATACGTATGTATGTATGCGCGCGCGTGTGTGTGTGTGTGTGTGTGTGTGTGTATAATTGCATATAGATAAACGAAATAAAATGATCAGATTAATTCTCTATATATGATATGACACTGAAAGAATATATATAAAAATACTTTCAAGAAATATATATATATATATATATGTTTAAGAAATACATATGTACATACATGTACATGTACATATATACATATCTAATTCTATATAAAGTAAGATCGTAAGTTTCTAAATTGCCAACTCGTGTTTACAGATTTATATCCTCGCACACGTGAATGCACGAGAAGAGAGAGAGAGAGGTAGAGGGAAATTTAAACAGGACCTTTGAAACTCGTTGCACACACTGATGCCCGACATGACGAATTAGAATCTACTTCTATTGCGAAACGTGAGTGTATGTATATGGTATCAACATGGATATCTAACAGCAAGGAAGGTCAACCACGACAAAGAGAAATGTAAGTGGATAGGCAAGGGATAAACTTTAATGTCTCACCATACACGTTGTGCTTCTCTTATCGCCGGATTTACTGTTCATCGATGGCTCGATCTGTATTTATCGTTGTTGAACGTGAACTCTCTACGATTTGCCATCTCCGTACCCTAATATACTAATTCTTCACTTCCCTCTGATTCTTCCTTTTTTTTTCTTTCTCTTTTATTTCGTTTTTTAGTACCTAATACCATTGTATACTCATCGATAATTCAACAGACTATTGGTTTATATATATATATATATATATATATATATATATATATATATATATATACGAAGATATAATTTTCCTGAGATATTGATCCATTCTATTTTCTCCTTATTTTTCTTTTTTAATCTTTCTTTCGATCCATTTTCTTCACTTTTCTTTTCCTCTCTTTTTTATTGTTTTTTTTTTTCTTTTTTGTTTAATTTCTGCTCTTCCACAATATTACTCATTAACATTTAAGCATATTTGAATTATGAATCGCGAAATTAACTTTATCAATCGACGAATCAAATGCTTTTTTAAATATCTTTTATTTTGGCTCTGTTTTTTTTTGCTCTTTTTATTTTATTATTTTTTTCTTTATGAAATTTTCTATTTAGTCTGTATTTATCTTTTCCGTTTTCAATCTCCTTCATTCAAGATGATGATACTGTTGAATAATTATAATTAACTCGCTAGAGGTTATTAATTTTTACTAAAACTTTTTCTTATTCATTTCATTTTTTATTTATTTATCTCACTAATTTTTTTCTTTCTTTCTTTCCTTCTTTCAACACAGACTCTTTTTTTTTTATCTTTCTTATATTCGATAACATCGAATTTTATAATATTTTCTTTTCCTTTCACTCGTTTACTTTCCTTGTTCTCTTTTCTGTTTTCTCTCTTTTTTTCCTCTCTCTCTCTTTCTCTCTCTCTCTCTCTCTCTCTCTTTCTCTCTCTCTCTTTGCTTCCTCTTCATTCGCATTTATTTTTTTATTCTCACTTTCCCCAAAGACGAGATCCTTGGTCGTAAAAAATTTAGGAATAATTCAGGAGAAGCGAGGGATCAAATTCATTGAGCCATTTCTGTTACGAACGTATATAATGTTGTTTTTTTCCTTTTTCTTTTTTTTCTTTTTTTTTCTCTGCAAAATTTGTTTCATCGCATTTTCGGTCGTATTTCCCTGGTTTCTTTCTTTCTTCTTTTAAATTTCTATTTCATTCATCTCGCAATGAGACTGTTCTGGCGTACTTACCAATAACTCAACAGGCGTTACATCAATAACCACATTCTTGGCGTTCCTGATTGGTAGGAATTTTCAATACTCTTGAAAAATTTCAATAATCCGACGCGTAAAAGCACAAACCCCCACGAGACCTTCCGTTTTCGAAACGAGCCGTTTGAAGTAGATGGAAAGAAAAATAGAAAGAGAGAAAGATAGGATGAAATCACTGACAGAAAGAGTGAGACAGAATGAGAGAGATAGGCAGACAGACAGAGAAAGAGAGAGAGAGAGAGAGAGAGGGAGGATAAAATCACTGATAGAGAAAAGAATAAAGAAAGAAAGAGAAAAATGCATTCGCGAAGATGTATCTCACGACACGCGTCTTCTCTCATCTCGTCTTGTCTTCTCTCATCTTTGAATTCGCGAAATACAATGGTGAAGTACAAAAAAGGAAAATCCTCAGGATCCTTGAAACGCGTTGTAAATTTTTAAAAATAAAACGGAGAAAGGAATAGAGGTAAAAATATGTATATGAAAATCGACGAATAAATTTTCCAACGGAAAGTTTATGACTTTACTTTAACTTAAACAAGAGCAACAGTCAAAACGAGTGAAATTTACATTTTCTCCGTTATACCTCCGGCCACTATGTATCGCTTGCTTACTTATACGAATTCACCATTCACCGGTTTATCGTATTTCACGTAATTGCGTAAAATAGGATTATTGATTAAATCGCAAAGTGGTAATAGTAAAGGTAAATATTGTAAATATTCGAACAATGCAAATTTTTACGTGTAAAAAGAAAATATGGAACACGTATGGAAAATCTTTTCTCCTTTCTCTTCTTTTTTTTTTTTTTTCTTTTTTTTTCTTTCTTTGTTTTTGTTCTCTTTCAATTACGAAATTCCTCTATGCGGAGGAGAACAATTTTATCGTGGAGATAATCGTAGCGGATAAATTGATAAAATTATATATTGATTCTTTACGAAGCTTACGATTTTTTGTTTAAAAAAAAAAAAAAAAAAAAAAAAAAAAAAAAAAAAAAAAAATTATATATACATATCCTACGAACTGTATTAAACAGATGTTAAAACGGAAGAATAAAAGTGGGGAAAAAAATGTATATTATTTATTTCTACGTTTTTTCTTCTTTCTTTCTTTTTTTTTTTTTACAAAATTAAATAAAAACGTTAAACTTGTTGGACGTATGTATGTATGCATGCATGCATGCATGCATGTATGTATGTATGTATGTATGTATGTATGTACGTATGTATGAATGTATGTATGTATGTATGTATATATGTATGTATGTATATACATTAGTCAACGTGTTAAAATAAATTTAAATATTATCTCCTTCGATCGAAGTCAAATTGTAATTTAGAAGGGTGTGGATTTAGAAGTATAAGAAGAACGGAAAAAAAAAAACAAAAAAAAAAAGAAAAAAAGAAATTAGAAAAAAAATTAAATTTAGAAAAAAATTAGATCTTGAACGTTACATTGCCGTTAATTTTCAACTTTTTGATATTCAACCCCTACAACTGCATACAATATTTCCTTCTTCTTTTAACAATTCGATATATTCTGCTTATTTCTTTTTTTTCTTCTCTTTCTCTCCTGTCTTTTTTTCTTGATAAAATTCTTCCCTTTATTTCATTGAAAATACCTGAGAAAGAAATTTCTCTCTTTCTCTCTCTCTCCCTCTCTCTCTCTCTCTTTCCCTCCCACCCCCCCCCCTCTCTCTCTCTGTCTCTGTCTTTCTTTCGTAAAAAAGAAAAAGAAAAAATGAGAATAAAAAAATAAGAAGAAATAAGAGAACGTGAAAAACTCGATTCACATATATTTATCAATTTCTTAAAAAAAAGCTCCTGCTATCGATCGAACGTCAAGTATTTATATATGTATCACTATATTTTCTTGATTACGTAGCTTCATCTTGAAAAGAAAAGATCGATGAACGTACAATGTCCTCCTATACTGTTGGTTATTGATACGTTCTAAGGATATAAAAGGTAATTTTCGTTCGCCTTTAGTATCCTTTTCTAAATTGATCTACCAATTCGTTTGATTCGAACTAAAAGACTTTTGAGAGAGAATAGATCAGTATAGGTAACATAAAGTATGGTAACATCATTATAGGAGAGTAATCTTTTGCCATCTGAATGGAATCCGTTCAATCGGATTGATTTCGACGATTTATCTTATAAATCTTACATTCACGTATATACATACGTATATATATACATTGTGATAAATTAATGCCGATTAGTAAGACATTTTTCTACCATCTCTTTACTTTTCTTGAATTTCTCTTTTCATTTATCTTACGTTACACGTACATAGGCCATTTGTGAAAATTTCATAGTTCCTTTTTTTCCCCTCTTTTTTCCTAATCTAATTTTTTCCTTCCTCAATCCTTCACGTTTAACCCTAATTTCGCATAACTCAAAATAATTTTAAAATTATGCAATTGAGATGCCATACATCCGAAACAGACTTTGAACATCTGTCATTTATACGGAAAATGAATAATTTTGAAATCAAAGAAACGCTGTATATTCTTTGATATTTCGGAAATAATAATCAATAGGTTTGAAAACGCATTTCCAATTTTGTCGGTAGAAAAAAAAAAACAAAAAGAAAAATTCATTAATCATGCAATAAGCAAATTGTTTTAATTGACCATTGAAAGTTGATCTGTGATATCTTAAAATCTCATAGATACAATTAGTATTAAAAAAAAAAAACGTGTCGTCGTTTTAAGGATTATTTAATTTATAGATTGAAAAGATTAAAGTAATAGAAAAATAAAAAAGAAATTTTTCACAATTTAAAAGTTCTCATAGATAATTGTTCATCGTTTTATAATCATTTTACCTGTATGTGTGTCTATGTATGTATATCAATATCATTAAACAAATTGCATTTTTAACTTTCTTATTATCAAACAAACTATCATGGTATAAAAATGACATCATTCATTTGTTGTTTACTTTTAGATAGATACATCATTGTATGTTGTCACGTATTCGTTATAAATATGTGTGTAAAAATTATTATAGAAAAGTATCGATATTTCTCGTTATACAAAATGGATTTGGAGAAATAATATAGGACAAAAAATAAAGGGAGAGAGAGAGAGAGAGAGAGAGAGAGAGAGAGTTCCTATCTTTAGGAATAAATAAACACAAACGTATATCTCATGATTGGCCAATAAGAAAAACTCATAACATTCTTCTGTGTCCCTTCCCAAAGGTAAGACGTACTACGTAATGAATATTTAATATTTCTTTATGCGTATAAAGAACCATTCATATTTTAACATATTACATTTTTATTATTCATTCATGAATAATAACGAGAAAGAAAAAGAAACCCTTCCCGCCCCGTCCCCTCCTACACTTACCTTTCCCCCTTAACATTATTGGATCCGTCACGTTTCCGCAATATTTGAAATATTATTATACCCTCAAAGTGACATATTTAACTGTGAAATAGAATCGTAGAGATAACAAGGATATTCAACAGCATCATATATATATATATATATATATATATATATAGAGAGAGAGAGAGAGAGAGAGAGAGAGAGAAAGAAAATCCTCGTTATAAAAAGTTATTGACCAAATCATTAACTTGTCACATTTTCGTAATATACACACTTTATTAACACCCACATCTACACCCACACACACACACACACACTCACTCACTTACACATACATATACTGATATATTTAATTGTAGAATCATAGTAATAACAAGAAAATTTAATAGATTGGAAAAGGAAAAAAGAGAGAGAGAAAGAGAGAGAGAGAGAGAGAGAGAGAGAGAGGGAACGTTCTCTATAAAAAAATTATTTATCACAGGTATAATTCACAATTAGTGTCCAACAATTTCTTCTACAACTTTCTCGAATGAAATACGATACTAGATTGTACTTACATACATAACATTCATGATATAGTTGTAAAATAACGATAAGTACGTATCATGATTTTTCTCTTTCTTTTTCTTTCGCCATTATACTCCTTAAAACGGACAATAGATGCTTTTTCTTACACACTTTACACACACACACACACACACACATACACACATACACACATATACACTCTCTCTCTCTCTCTCTCTCTCTCTCTCTTCCTATCTCTGTCTCTCTCTTTTTTTCTGGTTTTTTTTCTTTCTCTACACACTTCTTTTTAATTCCCGCCACTAAAAGGTTAAGAGCATTGTCGTAAAGATAAAAAAGAAAAAAATAAAAAAAAAAGAAAAAAGAACAGGAAGAAAACGAAATACTAATAAAACATAAAATGGAAAAAGAAAGAAGGAACAAATACGAGCGACTTAATATTATTTACTTATTTACTTATTGACTATACTTACTAATTTATTTATGTACTTTACTTATTTACTTACTTACTTACTTACTTACTTACTTACTTACTTACTTATTTACTTACTTACACTAAAGTTTGTTAATTCATTTCGTTAAGTC
>NC_062196.1:4521756-4524256 GCF_912470025.1 Vespa velutina
TTCACTCCTTTATCAGATTTTTTATCCGAGCTAACGATATTTTTTTATCTTACTCGTTTAAAAGTTAATTTGTTTCAAAAGGTAAAGTAGATATGTAAGGGAACAGATAATAAGAAATTATATAATTATTATTATTGGTGTTGTTGTTGTTGTTGTTGTTATTGTTATTATTATTTTATATGATCGAAATTATACTCATTATTTTAATGATAAATTATTATCAAATTAATTTGGACCGTATTACATTGATCAGTATTATAATTATATGAGTTTGTTATTTCTAATGAATATTATAAACAAAGAACATACATATTGCATTTAATTTCGCATTTACATGTATATATAAATGTTACAACGTGGTCGATAATATGTCATTAGAATATTAAAATGGTCTCAAAAAATAAAAATAAAAATAAAAAAGAAATAACAATGCACAAAGATAATTATAGATTAAAGAATTGGATGAACGATTTTGATGAAGAATTTTTAGAAGCAATTTTCTTCTTTCCGATCTTTTTCTTTTTTCTTTTTTGACGTTACCATAAAAATTTTTTCTATGGCGCATGAGAAATAGTTACCTTATTTACACCTTTATATATACATATATATATATACTTACGTGCATTGTATCGGAGATGGCAAAGTTAGTTATGATTTTCATCGCGTTTATTATCTACCTGCATGTTACTTCGTATATACCTGAAACATTACAAAATTAGATATTATATCGTGCTATCTGGATTAACTATTAGAGGTTATAGCAAGAAGGTCACACCGTTACTATCGCGAATGAAATTTCATTACCTGTGTATTAATATTATTTTTGTTCACATTATAAAGTAATAAAAAAGAGAGAGGGAGAGAGAGAGAGAAATGTAATGAAAAAATTTTATTATCGTTAGATATTAAACAAAAATTATTAGGGCACATGAAATATATTAATGAAATAATAATAATAATAATAATAATAATAATAATAATAATAATAATAATAAGTAAAAGTAAATTTTGCAACGATTCGAAAGAAACTCATTGAAAGTACTTATAATTGCACTTTTTTTTTTTCAGACGACCGACATATTATTTTTGAAGGACCTTCTTTTTTAATCTACACGTTTTTATTTTTATCGTCTTGAAACTGGCTCTGTCTCGCAAAAATCACTGTAAATATCAGCTTTCGTTAAGAGAAAAAAAAAAAAGAAGACAAAAGAAGAACAAAAAGAAACAAAAAAAGAATCGAATAAAAGAGAAAAACTCCAAACGAGAAACAATTCACGCGACATTAAGTAAAAAAGAAAATTTTTTATATATATATATATATACATATGTTATTTATATATTTATATATTTATATATTTATATATATATATATATGTAAAATTAATTTCGTCAATTATTCAAAACTATATTCAGGCTCGAAGTAAAATTATTTTCCATTCCTTTTTCTTTTTTCTGTTTTCTTTTCTTTTTTCTTTTTTCTTTTTTTTCTTTCTTTTTTCTACTCCGAGACGATCATTTTTTCCCAATGAAACTTACATTCTATTTATTTTTCTTCGGGTGCATTCTTTTACTCTCACGTACATTGTTCGTCTATTTTATATTTTGCTTTATTATGGTTAATGTTTTTATGACCATCTTCAGTGAAGTATTCGCCGCTCCAAAAAAAAAGAAACGGAGGAAGATAAAACCTCGATAAACTTTTTTTCTTATATTATAATAAATATACGAAAATGTTTTCTATCGAAACTTCGAACGAAAATGTTAGCAGACAAATAAGAATATCGATAGGGGACGATGACGACAACAACGACGACGACGACGACGACGACGACAGATCATCCGTAAAAGGAAAGTCGAGAAGAATAAGAGACCCTTTTTCCTTTGGAGCTTTGTCGGGCATATAAGTGTCAGGAAGAAGATGACGATACGTAATAAAAAGTATTATGGACATTGAAATGTTCATACTTTCGTCTATCATCTACTTCTTACTCTTATTTGTATTCGATTGCTACGTCCTATCATTTTTATCCCATTGGATATGAAATATTGTAAATTGGAAATCCGATTTGGATGGGTTAAACATAAAGTTATCCATAATCAATCGATATCAAATGATATTTCGTAGGATTTTAAATTTGATAGAGACGGGGGTTAAGTTAAAGGAATAAGGGTGAAGGGAAAAAGAACGAGATAAGAAGAACCGAAACTTTTTTTTATTTTATTTTTGAAATCGATTTTTACGAAAGAGATGATGAAAAAGAAATTAATAAATAAATGAATAAATAATAAAACGATGGAAGGAAAAATGGGAATGAAAAATTATCCTCATTTAAGGTGATACAGGTAATACGTGTTATTTTTTTATTTTTATTTTTTTTTTTTTCTAATATAATCCTTGTGAGGTATAAAATGTAAATAATAAAAGATAGAGTGAAAGAGAGAGAGAGAGAGAGAGAGAGAGAGAGAGAGAAAGAGAGAGAAAGAGAAAGAGATAAAGAAA
>NC_062196.1:4529256-4559256 GCF_912470025.1 Vespa velutina
GGCCACGCCCCCTACAGAGTTAGCTCCGCCCCCTGGGTACTTGGCCACGCCTCCTAGGATATTTGGCCACGCCCCCTACAGAGTTAGCCCCGCCCCTACTAAGTTAGCTCCGCCCTCTGGATATATGGCCACGCCTCCTGCAAGGATAGCCACGCCCCCTACAGTTTTAGCTCCGCCCCTGGGTGCTTGGCCACGCCTCCTAGGGTATATGGCCACGCCCCCTACAGAGTTAGCTCCGCCCCCAGGGTGCTTGGCCACGCCTCCTAGGGTATTTGGCCACGCCCCCTACAGAGTTAGCCCCGCCCCTACTAAGTTAGCTCCGCCCTCTGGATATATGGCCACGCCTCCTACAAGGATAGCCACGCCCCCTACATGGTTAGCTCCGCCCCTGGGTGCTTGGCCACGCCTCCTAGGGTAATTGGCCACGCCCCCTACAGAATTAGCTCCGCCCCTGGGTACTTGGCCACGCCCCCCTACAGGTTTAGCTCCGCCCCCTGGCTACTTGGCCACACCCCTACAGGGTTAGCTCCTCCCCCTGGGTACTTGGCCACGCCTCCTAAGGTATTTGGCCACGCCCCCTACATGGTTAGCTCCTGGGTACTTGACCACGCCCCCAGGGTATTTGGACACGCCTCCTACAAGGTTAGGCCCGCCTTCTAGGGTATTTGGTCCCGCACCCAGGGTATTTGGCCACGCTCTCTACAAGGTTAGCCCCGTCGGTTTGCGTAAGTGCCCCTCTCCTAGGTAACCCCCGCCCCCTTGAGTATTCGGCCCAGCCCCTCCTAGTTTAGCCCCGCCCCATAGGGTACTTGGCCCCGCCCCATATTAGATTATCCTCGCCCCCTGTGTATTTAGTCATTCTTTCTCTTTCCTTCTCAGTCTCTTGTAGTACAAAAGAAGTTCTTCTAAATTTCAAGTAGAAAGACTTTAAATAGCCTTATAAAAATTTAAATCGTCATTCGTCTCATCTTAGGGAATTTTTTACGAACAGATTTTCCAATACGCACTTGCGCAAAATGATATATAAAACAATTATATCATTATGATTGAATTGATAAGAATGCTTTTATTATAAATAATATTATATTTTAAATAACATATTAATTATTTTTTGTTTACCGACAAGTTTAAAAAAGAAAGGGGAGAGAACAAAATATTTGTTCGATTTGAAATCGAATAAATATTTAATTGAAAAGCCTTATGTATCGTATTAGAAAGTTTATCCGAAAAATTCGTGGCTTCGTTTAAGCAACGATATTTCGATGAAATATTTATTATTCGTTTAAGAGTGATTATTGAAAAAGAAGCTTACCTCTTTTTTTTGTTTTCTTTTTTATTTATTTATTTTTTCTTAACTTCCGTAAAGTTATTCAAACAAATAAGACTTTATTATTTAAACGTCGTTGTCCGTTTGTATATAATTTCGATTTGTAAAAACAATAAAAGAAATTATTTTTCGATGAAACACTTGAACGTGAATCATTGTAATAATTATTATTCAATTAAATGAAAATCCTTGAATTAAAAAGAAATAAAAAATATTTCTTTATAATATGAAATTCTCTATAAGACATCAATGAATGAAAATAAAAATTTTAAAGTCCTGAATTTATTACCACGTCGAGGAAGACCAAGAAAGTTCAAAAATATTGTATTGACACCACTGTATAAAAATATCAGACAAATTACAACAGCAAAATTCAAGGACATAATTGACCTATTACGATATATACCACCGGAACATCATGATTTCTTCAAATCCCTTTCACACACACAAAATCTAGATGAGTAGTAAATTGTTTTGTAATAAATTTATGTTCGTAATTTTGTGCGTTATGTACTTAAAAAATGTTTTGAATCGCATAAATTATGTTTTTGAAGTGATTTAAAGATATATAAAATAAATTGAGTATTGTTTTTTTCAATTTGAAGCATCTTAAATTATGTGGAATGGACTTGGGCACCTTCCACATAAGAAAACGCATATTATTCACTTAATAATTGCCACTATTTTAATAGGAATTATAAATTTAACACCCTTAGATACACTTAAGTAGTATAACTCATTAGTATCCTATACGTATATTTTTAAATTCATTGAAACGCAAACTTTTAAATATCTCGATTTGAAGATAAATGGAGTTAGGCCACTTTCAAAATAAACGGCTCATATATATATATATATATATATATATATATATATATATATATATATATATATATATAACGAGTTTCGTATGAAAATCTAATTGGAATAATGAAAATTTTGTTGGCTCTCAGAATCTTGTAGTTTGTATCCTAAATCATACTACGTACTACAATATATAACTACGTCTAAAAGTTTACCTTAAAAAAAAGAAAAAATAAATAAATAAATATTTCAATCATAAAAGTTACATATCTGACGGATGAGTATATCGACGTTCGAAACATTTTTAATATAATAAATAATTTAAAATAATTTTGCATGAATCTCTTACCGGTTTGGTATCATTACAATATTTGTGCATTCTTTTACTTTTTTTTTTTTTTTTTTTTTTTTTTTTTTTTTTTTTAATAAAAATATTTTAATCATTTTATCGGAACGAAAGAAGTTACATATTTTTTGACGACCGAATACATTAACAGTGATGCTTGAAAACAATTTTTAATATCTCGTTTCAAATAATTTGCAGGAATCTCTTATCAATATTTGTTATTATTAGAACGTTCGGGTGTTCTTTTTTTTTTTATTAGAAAAATATTTTAATCATTTTATCAAACATTTTTTAATATCTCCTTTTATATAATATTATTAATAATTTTCTATCATCAATTTATTATAAGAAATATATCGATATATTTCTTATTATTTATGAAAATATTTTTAACTGATTATAATAATGCCATTAAAAAACAAAAGAAAAAAGAAAACAGAAAAAAACAAAAAAAGGAGAAGAAAAAAATAGGATTAAATTATTATCGAAATGAAATGAATTTGAATGTTATTAAAAAATTTTGCAAAACAATATTCTTGATATCCATTTTCGCAAATATTGTAATAACAATAATATAAAAAAATTTTAATAAATAATTCGATATACATATTCATCCTTATAATAGATATTTAATTTTATTCTTACTTCTCGATTAGTATATTTAATAGCTATATATAATAATGATATGTCTATTATTATCTTTATGTCGAAATAAATCTTTTACATAGGATCGTAAAAAAAGTACGTTTAAAAAGAAAATTTGCCGATAATTCATTCGAATTAACAATAAATGGATTATTAAAAGCACTTTAATACTAATTGGATCGGGAAGATTTAATCGGATAAGTTCTCTAATTTCCTACAAGGAAGGACGACTAACGTAAGCAGTAATAACATAGTAAGTAGTAACGATCGTACATATATGTATATATATATATATATATACATACGTACATATATACATATATATATGCATATACCTACACGTATGTAGATAAGTATATGCATGTGATAAAGTACGAATGTGTAAAGTAGACTTTATTGCACCATTTCGTGGTAAATATACCTTGTTCTTTCAACGGCATGCTTCTAGTTGATCGTAAACCCAAATATAAGGGTAGTAAGATTATTATGCATTTTTAAGACACACCCAACGTGGATTATTTGAGTGAATTTTCACACTCAGCTTTCGATATATTTAAACGTGCCACTTGTTGTTTTCTTTCTTTTTCTTTTTCTTTTCTTTTCTTTTTTTTTTCTCTAGAAAAAATCTTTCGACATACAACGAGATCTTTAAATTTTCTTCGATCGAACGTTTCGTGATTATTAATTATTTCGTATTAATTTATTAATAAAGGATAATTCTTTTTTTTTTTTTATTGACATAACGACAATTAATATCGTATTGTTTGTTTTTATATTTTTATTTTATTATTAAATGCAAAATATATTTCTCCCTATCTTTCTCTCTCTTTCTCTCTCTCCCTCTCTCTCTTTCTCTTTCTTTGAGACACTTCGTGAAAATAAAATGAAATTAAATCTTACGATTTAATTTTGATTTGAACATATTCATATTATATTTAATAGATTACCTTTTGTAATTTGTATTTATTATGCAATTTATTTTTATTTTATTATCAGACATGCAAAATCTTCTTTTATATTCTTTAACAAAATATTTTATAAAAAAATCGAACGCCTCAGAATTTTTATTATGTTTAATGTAATCCATTTCTTTTTACAAAATCGTATTTATTTATTAAATTTTAGAACACTTTTTATCTTGCTCGAAATATTTTATAAAATCAAATCAAATTAAATCCTATGATTTTCAATATTATTATAAATTATATTAATTCTCCTTTTAGAATTTTTATATTACTATATTATTATAAACATATATAAACATATATAAATATATATATATATATATATATATATATATCATACATTTTATTTCATTATATATAGAATATAAAATTTTTGTCGATAGGTATATGTTTGAAAATTTGACATTAAAAATTTCTTTTAAGAAAGAATAAATATAATTCGTATTACGTACGACTATACGTGTATCTTGTCCACTTGTTCGATTATCGAGTCACCTCGACTACTTGCAATCCACTTTACTTTCCGTGTCCGATCAATGACGCTTTGACTACTCGTGCAGAAGACTCGTTTCATTCCGGGGAACGATTGTTAACAGAATCCAATGACAAAGTATGAAAGGATTATAATTTGATTGGAGAAAATACAAATAAAATAAAATAAAAAATTAATTGATATTGGTATATATTCGAAATTTTATATAATATATATATATATATATATATATATATATATTTATATATATATATATATAATAAATATTATAGTATATATACATTTTGTTATAACAAATTAAAAGATATATCTAAAGAGAAAAGAATAATATTTCAAATTATGATCGATTGTTGTTATTAAAAAGAAAAAAAGGGTCAATAAAAAGACACGCTCTTTTCCCATTAAACAATCTTCTGAAAATTTTGTCGAACTATTTTTTAAAATATTATTTAATTATTTATCATAATTTCTATTTCTTTTTCTTTCTTTTCTTTGTTTTTTTTTTTGCAGAAAAGTTTACTTAGTAAAAAATTATCGGTATGGTCGATGGAAAGAAAGAAAAAAAAAAAAAGAAAAGAAAAAAAAAAGAAGAAAAAAACAAAGGAAGAAGAAGAATGTATACAAATAATCGTATAAAAAAAAAATTGTCAAAAAAAAGTACTATTGAAGTAATTCAATATGTTCAATGCGTATTCGATATATGTATGGGTAAAGTTTTTTTTTTCTTTCTTTTTTTTTTTTTTTATATATCAATTATTATATTCTAATAAATTCCTTTATTTTATTTATATACATATTATCCTATACGTCTGAAATTATGTACATATAAATAAATATATTATTTATATATATATATATATATATATATATATATATATATATGCAAAGCGTGTTAAACTCAAATATTTCTTCATACGTACATTAGTTTCTTCGTTTCATAACGCAATTCTTTTTAAAAAGAGACAAAAAGCTATTTTGAAATGTCGCTGGCAGATACGTTTATTAATCATGAGCATACGTAGCTTCGAGCAAAATACCAGGATACGTATGTACGTACTTAGATATATATATGTATATACCTATATATATATATATATATATATATACGTGTACATAGGTGCATATAGGCGTATACATACATATATGCATGCATACGTTCGTAAAATGGTCGAGTCCATTTCTACAATCTCACATTGGCCAGATTGCATCTCTGAATTTCGCAATAAAACGTGAAAAAGGTAATGGTGATTCGCTTTTAGGATCAGATTTTTTAATTTTCAAACGAGAAATTTTTATTGGAACTCGTAGAATTTATATCAAAAATTTAAAAGATATAAAATAAAATAATGTGACAGTGGTACTATAAATACATCTTGGCAAATAAATTTTATTCAATTTAAGATATGTTATCATCCAATCTATATAACGAGATATATCAAAGATATTTATTTGTTAACATTTAATGGAAGATAATATTAATTTTTAATTAATAATAAAAAAAAAAATATATATATATGTATATATACATACTTTTTCTTTTCTTTCTTTTTCTTTTTTCTTTTTTTTTTTTGATTCTTTTATATTGGTTACTCTACAAATACTGATATTCATTTTTTAATTTATATAGATTTTATTTGATTCCATTCTTAAAAATTTGATTTTTTAATAAAAAAGAATTTACTTTGTCAATATTAATTTTTGTATTTAGTATAAATACAAAATCTCATTCTCTCTCTCTCTCTCTCTATCTCTCTCTCTCTCTCTATCTCTATCTCTCTCTGTCTCTCTCTATGGTATATTATTTATCCCCAAAAGGATACATTTTATTGAACTAAGATATATTTCTTATATTTTCTTGAAATTTCAAGAAAGTAAAAAGAAAAAGGAAAAGAAAAAAAAAAGAAATAATTAACAAATTAATCTAATCAAAAAGCATATTTTCAAATATTAAAATAATATTAAAAGAATATTTACTAATATAATTATTTTCTTATATCTTTTCCTATTATATATTGTATTATATTATTCATATTTAATAGATTTTCTAAATAAAGAGAAAAAAAAAAGACTTCGTTCGATCCAATCGAATTATTAAAAATTAAAAAACCAATATTCATATTTTTTTAAAAGAATAATATTTGTCAACTTCTCTCTCTCTCTCTCTCTCTCTCTCTTTCTCTCTGACTTCTTCTCTCTTTCTCTCTCTCTTTTCCCATCATTTTTCCATTAAATTTTCTATTATAATCTCAGAAATGTAATATAGACGATGGACTTGTCAGGAATCGATAATAATATTGTATCCTTGGTATTCCTCTAGACATATTCCTCTATAAATAGATTTATGATATAAAAGGATTATTTGATAACGATATATTGAAATGGAACAATTTGTTATTATGACTGTTATCTTGTTTGGTAATTTTAGTTAAACGAAATATATCGTACTGCTTTGGATACATACGGTATATACGAATAATATATTCATTATCGATTTTATGAATAACATGAAAATAATTATCAATATATCTCGAATTTCATTACAAAGGTATAGTCAATTTATTAATATCTCTGACGATATTGATTATTAATTATATTAATTAGTCGCTTATATATTACGAAATAAATATTATAATAATAAAATAAAAGATATAAGTGTAATAAATGAACGATGACAGAGAATAAGAAATTTTTTTTCAATTTAAATGTTATTTATTTATAACATACGATCAGAGAATGTATCTATTATTATTATTATTATTATTATTACTATTATTATAATAATTATTATTATTATTATTATTAATATTATTATGTGAATGTGTAATAAAATGTACAATGTATCCTTAAACATTAAGCATGTTCACACGTTAAAATACTATGATTCCGATAATATATCTTCAAGCGTTTTGTCGTCGTGTAATGGTGAATGTCCTAATGTAGGATCGCTTTCCAAAAACTCTCGGAGTTCAGATTCCAAATCGGGAACACCCGATGTCTCCGTCGTACTTAACAAAGACGGTGAGTTTTGATTGTGCGTAACACCGATTTGGATTTGATTCGGATTGACAATACTGATAGTTTGATTTTGTTGACTGTTTGGACTTAACAAACTCGTATTTGTAATAGGCGATGGAGGTGGTAACAAATTTGTTGGTACTTGATTGCCATTATTAGATTGTAACAATGTATTTTCCGTAACTATTGCTGGATTATGAGTAATTGGTTCAACTTCCATTGGTTCACCTCCAGTTAAAGGTGCTATACCCATTGCCCTACGTAATCCATCAACTGGTGCTATAGCTGACGGTGGAAGTTTCTTTGCTATTTCCGTAAGATTATCCGTAATCTTATCGGCTAGGGCAACTTCAGTTTCCGAGGCCTTTGGAACGTTCGATAAATGAGCTGGTGGAGGTGCCGAGAGACGATCGTGTTGTACTTGTTTCAAACGACCCAACATCTGCGAAGTATCGTCTAAACGACTTTGTAAGGTTGCACGATCCTCGCTGAACTTTAATTCCTCCTCTAAAATATTCAGAAATACGAACATATAAATCACGTGTATCTATGTATGTAAAACTTGAAAACTAAGTTTAATATATATTATGTAGATAGATAGATGGATAGAGAGAGAGAGAGAGAGAGAGAGAGAGAGAGAGAGAGAGAGAAATATGGAAGATAATTACCTAATTTTTCCAAAAAATTCATATCAATTCCCAATTCCGACAATGTTTTCAATTGATCGATATCCACACGAACTTTCTCAAACGACGGAATGTTTTTATTAATATCCTGCATAGGTTTCTCTAATAAATGTTTAATCTTTTCCTCTTCCTCTTTAAGCCTTCTTTTCTCTTCGAGAAACTTTTTCGTTTTTCTATGATCGCCACCAGTTAATATATCCAATAAATCGTCGACCATAGTTAATGTATAATCACAGTCTTTTGCAAAATCTAAAATAGATTCTGCGTACTGAACAGCTGTTTCATCACCGTAAGTCTGATAAACCAGATCAGTCTCTTCTTTAGTAAGATTAGCAAAAGTAGAATCGTAACTTGGAGCATAAGATCCAAATGCTCCATAATACAATGGCTTAACTGGTTTCGACATATTTCTTCTATCTTCTCTGAAACCGGCTAATGCACCAGTACCGTGATTCAATTTTCCTATTAATTGCCCTAACGATACTGGCCTTTGATTGGTACCAGGTATAACACCATCTCCAGGTACTATAATTTGTAAACTCGTAGTACCATCTTTTTTTTGTCTCAAAAATCCCATTTTAGAATTTAAACGTTTTAAACTTAATTTATCTGCCGCCGATTTGGCAGCACCACGTGCTTGTTTAAGAATTTCTTCGGGTGTTAAATCGTCCGGTATAGCTTCGAATTTGCCCAAACTCGCCAATCTCATTTTTCTTTGATTTTCCTTTCGCAATTCTTCGGCCTCCTCGTTTCTCTCCTCTTGTTCTCTTTCTCTTTCAATTTGTTCCTCGGTAACAAGTACGTCTGGATTATTAGGATCTTCAACTCCTAATTCAAATCCAAGCTCCTCCTTTGATATATCATGCATGTACGTTAAAACGGGTCTTAACTGTCTAAGTTTTTCTGGAGTAACCATTTTTAATCCAACGTGTAACAATTTTTTGGCTGCCTTATAATATATAGTATCCTGATGGTTATACGTAGTTGCGTTATTACACATGAGCTTAAAATCGTCTATAAATTCATTTAAATTCTGATAATTATTATCGTCTATCTTTTGTTTTATAGTACTAAAATCCATCGGATTTGTTATTATTTGAGAATAACCAGGTGCAATACTATCGGTCACTGGCCAAGCGAAGAATTGTTGTGGATCACGCTTTTCCATTGACCTTAACAAATGTTCCAATAATCTTTGGAGTGGCGTACGCTCTGCTATTTTTCGAAGAACGCACGTTCTAGGCTCGCGATGTGGCGAGAGTGAACTAATTTGATTAGTAACATTGATTCTAGGTTCATTGCTCGATAAAGGTCTAGGAGATAACAATTGTTGATTTGGAATCTTCTTGGGTACCTCGACAAAACCTTCGTCCGCGTCGCCCACTGATTCCTGACTCGACTCCTCTCTTCGTCTCTTTTTATCTTTGTGATGATGTTTGTGCCGTTTATCCTTTTTCTTCTTTTTCTTTTTAAGCTTCTTGTGACCCATGTACCTATCATATTCTGAGTCTCCTTGCGTGACAGAGTAATTTATACCTAGTTGCTGTTGGTAGTGCTGAGATAACATAATGCCTTGGCTTGGAGAATCGTTGCCGTATTCTGGAGTCCCACTGCTGCCTCCTACCTTTAAAATTAATTTTAAAGTAGGCGGTTTGTCCGTTGTCGTATATTGTCCTTCTGTTGACAAAATAGATGACCATTAAATAAAATGCAAACAATAAGGTTTCAGGCATCCGGAAAGCTCTAACGTAAGCTATATGTAATTGACATGATATAACTAATGCATGCACAAATGGTGTAATTTGCAAAAAATCAAAGTGCAGGATAATAGCATAACTTAGCAGTATAAATGCTTTTCTATACGTCCTGTGTGTAATTCAACAGGACTGATTATAAAGTGCAATTGAAAAATTAATTAACTTCTACAGGGTATTAAAAAAAGGGAAAAGGGTTTTCATTCTAATAATTATATACAGATGGTTTTATAACAGGATAGTGACCTTGTTTTCACATTAACGAACTGGAAGCGAGATGGAAGTAGCTCAGTTTGAACTAAATAAATCTTAATAGAAATATATAATAAAATAATTTTCATTGTAACATAGACCGACCTATTTTGCAGGAACGGTGAGGAGGTAGTAATTATTATAATTGAAAATACATCTTAAAGGGCTAAAGCAAAGCAGTTACGGTCTTTAATACCGTAATACATAACAGCCAGGGAACTATGCGGTTGAAGTGCAACAGGTTTACTTTATTTTATCTTCTTATCGTAGAGTAATATCTTTTATCTTTTGCAATATTTTCAGACAAGAGATCAATGATTTATCATTATCGATCTTGTTGCACTTCAACTTGTTTTAAAAGACAAAAATGGATAGGTTTGGGGTATTTAAATAACTTTGGAGCACAGCTAGCTTCTGTCGTGCAACCAGTCCATGTCTGTAGTTACACGTCACTTACTTCCACGTCGAGCCTGTCGTTGTGGAACCTTCGTTTATACTTTTGAATCCACCTCACTTCTACTCCAACCTCACTCTCAGTTTGTCCGTGGTGAAAACGTAGTCAAAATTCCTGTGCATCATTTTAACTATGAGTACGAGAAGGATTCCAATGAAAATAATAAGAAGATCAATTTGGCGTAGCTTCTAAGACTACATTTCTATTCCTCAAGGTAAACGCCTTCTTAAATCTAACACCCATTCCTTTAGAGCAACACCATCCACAGTTCAATGTTTTCATTTGAATCCTCGACTATGTACTTAAGATAGATATACAAAATTCTATCCACAACAGCATCTTTGAAATGCTGCAAAAGTAATATAAGATACACACACATATTTATTTATATATATATATACATATATATATATATATATATGTATAAATGAGGTATAAAAATCATAAATGGGAACAATGTGCTTGACAGTGTGAATCGCTTTTATTTACTGTACAAAAGAAGAAGAATATTTTTATATAGGGAATAATAGGAAATAACAAATATTCTTCTTAACATAACAGAGAAGATAATTCCCAAATCGTGCAGTATACCTTTACCGTATACCTTTGTCTTTGCTACAATGATAACGCTTTAAACACTTGAATTTATAAAAACAATGTCACATTCTATATCATTCTAGTTGATGGAAAGTAGAGAGACCATGTCCGGTAAGAGAGAGAGAGAGAGAAAAAAAAAAAAAGCATCATAATAAGAGATATACTGTGGCGTGCGATCAATAAATGAAATTTTTATATTCTTACGATAACAAACGCGAGGAGTATCACGCGATTTAGAAAGAAGTATAAGAAAATCGACGTCAATGTCGTTTTTTTTGTTTTTTTTTTTTTTTCTTTTAGTCTTCGTTAAATAATCGTCGTTATAATGTTGTATGCCATACCGAATGACCGAATCTCACCTTCGTGCCTTTGTCGCTTATGTTTTTTGTGCTTCTTTGAACCCATGATTTGGCACGTTTGGCCACTGCCTTATTAGAAAATAGGTTATTATCGCGATAAATAAAAATTAACTTCCAAACGACATTAAAATGCAACTGACGAACATATTACACTCCTTTGGAAAAGTAAAGCGCAAACTGCGACCATCGAATACGTCACACAGCAACTTTCCGAACCGTTATACACCACTATTATAATTATACTCAGGTAGGCTAGTATTGTTTCTTTGATTGGTCAACGTAAAAACATGGCGCTCGCTTCGTTAGAAACCGCGCGTAATTCAAATGTCTACAAATACCTTCGAACAATATAAAAGAGACAATAGACGATTGATCTTTAATTATTGTTCCATATTATTGTTAAATAATATCAAATATATCAATGAAATTTTTATTAAGATCTTCAACAAAGATTTTCGTAATACACTTTTTCTTTCTTTTTCTTTTTTCTTTTTTTTTTTTTTTTTTTTTCATATCTTTACATTATACAAAACGTCAATATACTAATAAATTTTTTTATCATTATCAAATGACATAACTTTTTCAATTTAACCATCGAATATTACAATTATTTAATATCACGAAACGGATTACGAAGAAATCTGATTTTCTTCGAAGGTCTTTGTATACGATTAGGAACGAAGCCTATGCGATGCGTCTTGTCTCATTAGTCGTTAACAATGCTTTAAGATTGATTTTAGATTTTTCCATGATAAAATATAATTCTTCGTACGTGTAAATTAACGTCTATTGATAATTTTGATTATTTCGTAATCGAATTAAAGATGTAAGATACGTCCTAACCTAGAAAATATATTTCGAAGCAATTCGTACTTATGTACAGTAAGCGAGAAACGAAAAATAGTAAACGTATATTCGCGATAACGTACGTTATATTCAAGATTATTTTACATTGTAACATTTTCAAAATGATTTAAGGTTAATATTATTAAATATAAATAAATTTGATAGGCTTACCTGTTACAAAGAGAAGCCGCACACCGACGATATACGATTAAAGAACGACAGCGATCAGCTGTTTCGGCGAAAATGCAACGAAAAGTAAGAAAGAGAAAGAAACACCATTAGTATTTGAGATAGTATTGGAACTATGTATTCGCGATACAGAAAGTAATAAGTACTACTGTGCGGAATCTCTACCGAATGGAATCGAGTAGAATCGAGTGAAATCGAGTTTTCTAGATGTGTCCGATCATTTCACGTGCCACTTCGTGGATCTAAATATAATGACGTTAAAAAGTCAAAGATTTCATACTTCAATATCAATGTTTCCTGTTACATTTTAACGAACAAATCAAAATTTACTTTCGAAATTTTTTCTCCTTTTTTCCGATTTTTTTCTTTCCTATCTTTTTCTCCTTTTTTTTTTTTCTTTTTTTCTTTCTTTTTTCTTTGCTTTATCGATAATTATAATTAATTTATTTACAATGTTCAATCCAATCGCAATGAATTATTGACTGTATAATTATTACTTTCGTTCGATTCAGGCGTAACGTCGATGAGCTTTCACGAGTTCAATCGCGATACGAATACGTGTATTCGAAATTTAATGATAAAATTTAATACACAAGTACATATTATACTGTAGATAAAAGTATATCACATGTTCGCGGCAGAAATTACAACTATTGATTACAGTATTACGTATTTCTTTGAAGGACGTAATGATAATTTAAAAAAAAAAGATCTGATATATATATATATATATATATATATATATTATATATATTATGTGTATATATATATATATATGATATGGATTATGCGAAAAAGAACTTCCTGCATTCTGCTGCCACCTGGATCGTTTGAATGAACGACCGAACGAATAGAAATAAATGCGAACGAAAATGATTAATATCGTTTGGAAAAAGAAAAAGAAAAAGAAGAAAAAGAAAAAGGAGAAAAAGAAAAAAAAAAAGGAAGAAAGAAAAAAGTCGTATTCCAACTTGAATAAAAATTAAATCGATACGTGGACTCAGCGCAAAAAAAAAATTATCGCAATACGATTTATCTGAGTAATTATTTTTTCGAATAAAAATTACCTATAAAAGCGAGACGTATTAAAAGAAAAAAAAGGCACTTCGAATTCTTCGATACGGCCCTGAGAAGAGGAGAATGACGCGCTTTTAAAAACGAAATATACAACGAAGCCGGTAAATGCTTACGGCACGTGTATACTCGTCCCCCACTACATTAAAATCAACGAATCATCGAACAAGAAATTACCCCACTACTAAGAATCGTGAAACATTCGTATACGCATTCGAGTACGTTCGGATGATTTCGGATGAGTTCGCTTATACTCGGACGCACTCGTCTACCGGTCCGAAAGCACGAGCTCGTCGCGTGCGTCGTCGTCGTCGTCGTCGCCACCTTCTCGTCGCGTCGTCGGTGCGTCGAATGCAAGAGAAAGAGAAAGAGAAAGAGAAAGAGAAAGAGAAAGAGAAAGAGAAAGAGAGACAAAAAGAAAGAGAGAGAAAAAGATAGAGAGAGAGAGGGAAAGAAAGAAACAGACGGACGAGAGAGAAGGAGAAAGAGAGAAAGGGAAAGAGAAAAAGAGAGTGAGAGTGAGCGCAGCGCGTAAAGCGCATTCATCGTTTTCATAGTAGTAGTGTTGTGTCGTAGCGCATAAGTCTCGTCGACTCATCCCTCTCACCCCGCGACCCGTCTCACCACCCTTACCATTCTCTTCCTTGCCGTCACTCTTTTCCACGCAAACCAATTTTACTTTATACACGCACACATACATACATACATACATACATACATACATACATATCTATATATTTTTTGTTGTGTATATATACACATGTACAGATACATATATATGTATGTATATGTGTGATATGTATATATACATATATATATATACACATATATGTATATACACAACGGAAGACGCTCTATCGCCTCCCCTCCGCGCGACCGGCGGGAGTTAACGAACGGCGTGCGTTTAGCACGCGCTTCCCAGCTAGACTTCTCGTTAGTACGGTAAAAGAGGCTCGACTCTCTGCGTGTGTCGAACGAGACTTATCGTCGCCGTTCTTCTCATCGTCGTTGTTGTCGTCGTCGTCGTCGTCGTCGTCGTCATCATCCTCATCGTCCTCGTTTTGTCGTCGTTTTGTCGTTATCCGTTATCGTGGCGTCGTCGCGAAAAGAGAAAAAGACAAAAAAAAAAAAAAAAGAAAAACAAAAAAAGAAAATTTACAATATCAAGAAAGCTTACGTTTTCGTTACGATCTAATCGTCCTACCTTGTCCTACGTATTTACACGAACAATTACGGGAATGGACGAAAAGAGATAGGACGAAGAATAAAGTAATTTTTGATATCTCTTTACTTTTCTCTCTCTCTCTCTCTCTCTCTCTCTCTCTCTCTCTCTCTTTCTCTCTTTCTCTTTCTTTCTCCTTTTTTCTTTTTTTTACATCTACGTCTTCGTCTCGGTATCTTTCTTTTAGTCCTTCTCTTTCTATCTTTCTTTTCTCTGTTTATTTTCCTTTTTTTTTTTTTTTCCACGTAAAAAAACGAACGAACGATACCGTGATTTATCTGACAACGTTTAACGTGAATTCGGGCAAAATTAATATTACTCATTTATCCTTATATTTCATATAAATCATGTTCCGAACGAATCGATATTCTTAATTTGACGATTACGACGTGAAACGGCGAATTGATAAATCCTTCTTTATCGTCATTTATCGGACGTTAAAGGAGGAAGAAAGTGTTGCGGCCTATTCGTCGTAACCGTTCGATATCGGAAGGGAAGAGGAGGAAATTTATTCCAGGTGGTAGGAAGGAGAAAAGTATTAAGAAAGGATAAAAGATAAATAAAAGGAAGAGGAAGAAAGAAAGAAAGAAAGAAAGAAAGAAAGAAAGAAAGAAAAAAAGAGTGAGAGAGAAATATATATATATATATATCGTGGAATTATTAATCGAGACAATATTTTCATCGTTCTCTTCTCTCTCGTCTCATTTTTTTTCTTTTGTATACCAACATTACTTCAGCACCATTACTACCACTACTATAACTACCACCATCGTCATCATACTACCATCACCACCACCACCACCACCACACCAGCACCCCACCACTACCACCATCACCACCACCACCACTACTACCACTACTACTACTACTACTACTACTACTACTACTACTACTACTAGCATCAGCACCATTTCAGCGCTGTAGATTACTATCACTAACTAGTTACTACTATTTACCTACTCGTAAGACTCGTAACGACCGAAGTCTAACTAAAGGGGTAGTAGTGACGAGGCAAGAATGGAACGCTTCAGAGTTACGCCAGCAAATAATACGACGCAGTATACTCAACCATTGCAACGATCTTCTATTCACGAACATGGTAAGTTAGTTTTACCACTTTGTTCAGACGCTCTTATTAGAAACGCGTGGGTTCGTCGACCACGTGGTTGTATGTATTTACAACATTTTGTTTTAAAATTTTTTTCATTTCCAAAGTCGTCCGATTCTCTTCTCTCCCTCTCTTTCTCTCTTTCTCTCTTCGTATCTTCATCTCTCTATCTCTTTGTCTCTCTTTTTCTCTATGTTTATCTCTATCTCTGTCTCTAACGTGTGGACTACTCTTTTCTTCCATCTATTCGTCTTTGTCTTTCTTTCTGTGTTTGTTTGTTTGTTTCTCTCTCTCTCTCTCTCTCTCTCTCTCTCTCTCTCTCTCTTTCTTTCTCTCTCTTTCTGTCTCTCTCTCTCGATCGTGCCGATGACGTTATTTCTTCAGGGGCTTTGACCCAGCACACTTCGACGCCTGATTTTCTTATGTGTCTGGCTCATGTCGCCAAAGACGGATCGATTATTCCATCGTCGAAAGCGAAATCGACTGGAATTCTTTCTACATGAATATATACCTATCTATGTATATGTATATATATATATATATATACATATATGTATTTGAGAATTTTTATGATACGAGGACGTTATACGGATGTTGCCCTGTCATCGTTTTGTTATGTCATTGAATCGTCGGCTAATGTTGCTAACTTTGCTGATTGTCGTTAAAGATAACGTCTATTTTCTTTTTTTTCCACTCTCTCTCTCTATCTTTCTCTCACTAATTTTTTTTTTTTTTTTTTTTTGAGAGAGAATGTCAAGGGTTCGAAAACTTACGATCGGTATTTGTCTAATTCTATAAGATTGAAAATTTATTGTTTCTTATACGATACTTATAACGATTGAGATATTACGTTATTCTAATATATAGCTAATTAATTGCATATTTGATATCATAGTTTGGGTTTTTTTTATTATAATAATACTGACAGACCATGTGTGTAGGTATTAAAAAAAAAAAAAAAAAAAAAAAAAAAGAGTAATTGTAGCTAAATAGCTACTTTTTTTTTCCCCCCTTCTTTCTTCCTCCGGATGCTGTTGCAACTTGCAACTTGAGTAATATAAAAGAGATAAATTTGTCGATCGTCGTTCGCGCTAACTAACTCTAACATAACGTTTTTATTTTATTTTATTTCTTTTTTTTTCTTCTTCTCCTCTTCTTCTTCTTCTTCTTCTTATACTCTTACGAAAGACTTGCAAATCGACTTAAGGCTGTTTCTTTATGCATCGAGTTAACCTTGAAGATTGGAAATACCAAGGAGTGACCCAAAAGTTAAACTCTTAATAATTTAACAAATTCCTTTTTTTTTTCATTTCTTTTTGGGGTGGAGATGGGATAAAAGGGAGAAGGGAGAAGGGCGATGAGATGAAGAATCGACGAAGTCATAAAGAATCGATCGACTAATTATCAGCACGTATGAATTTTTATCAAGGAATATCACATAATACGAGAGAGAGAGAGAGAGAGAGAGAGAGAGAGAGAGAGAGAGAGAGAGAGAGAGAGAGAGAGAGAGAGAGAGAGAGAGAGAGAAAGAGAGAAATATCTCTCTGTGAGATAGTAAAGAGGAAACGAAGATCGTTAGACGAGATATAATGGCTCGTTGACACCACGATAAAAATGCACGATGTATTGCTTTAGAGTATACAAGATCGTTCGATCGGCAATAAGTAAAGGTTATGAGAACGATGATGATGCTTGGTCATCTTTATAAACGAAGCGCATATATATATTATATTTTATCGTTTGTCCATATTATGTTTTTAAAGAACGCCAGTCTGAATCGTCGTTTTAAAGGATTTTATATTTAATAAAGATTGCCGTCTACATCATTTTTCATCTAACGATACAACTAACGTCGCGATTTCTTTGTTCCTCGAAAAGGGCGAAGAAAGGGCGGATAGGGTCTCATTATATGGATGTATATATAGTATTCTCGTGAAGATATTAAAAGTAAAAAAAGAGCAAGAGAAAAAAAAATTAATGCGGACATTGGAAGACTCTATCGTAGATGTTGCGTTTCATTAAAGAAACATCGTTAATCTCTCTGAAAAAAAAAGAAAAAAAGAAAAAAGAAAAAAAAAAAATTTACTTTGTTATAATTAATTTCCTGTTATTTTCTTTTTGTCTTTGTCTTTTCTTTTTTTTTTTCTTTCTTTTTTTTTTTTTTCTTTTTACTTAAGATTTTATTTAATTAAATTCTTCTATAATTTAGGAAAGAAAAGATCAGGATTATCTATTGAAAATGAAATAGTATAATATACGGTTGGTTTATTGAAATACTCGTGTATATTAATTTTAATGAAATAATAAAAGATATAAGTGCAAGAATTGTATTAAAAATTTCTCAACAATTAATTTTCAAACAATTAATTAGTTTTTTCCCAATCTCGAAGAAGAAAAAGAAAGAAAAGAAAAGGAAATAACTTAAAATGTCTCGAAGGTTAATAATTGATTTTTTTTTAAGATCACCTAGGAACTTTTCGTTTATTTAGGGACTTTTTTGCTCTTCTAAAAACTCTTATATCATCTAAGGGACTTTTGATTTATCCCTTAGTTTATTACATATTACGATGAAACATTTGTTCGTTAATCGACCGAGAATAAAGATAGATATTTAATTTATTAAAAATAATATATTTATTTGGATATAAATGATATATAAGTAAAATTGTTAATTCGTTGCATACAAATCTATTAAAAATAATATATATATATATATATTTGTTTACACAAATATAAACCGCATCATCATTGTTAATTTGTTTACACAATCATTATTGTTGTTATTGTTTTTGATTTCACGATATGTATATATTTATTATTATTTGTTATCATAAAAGAAGAATATTTCGGGTTTATTATTAGAAAATTTCATTTAGAAATAATTAAACAAATACCTTGTAAAGTGCATATATGGGGACAGAGATAGAGAGAGAGAGAGAGACAAAATGGGTTTGCCTTTCTTGATTGTGCCAGGGTTCGAACCCATGTTACCTACATTTTGCGTGCGGTACTCTCACCGCTTAGCTAAACCAAGAACCCTGAATTTCCTATCGTTCATAGTCTCCTTCACATAAGCCTTCACATAATTGACGTCTAACAACTTCGTTAAACACTCCATGAATTTTCGGATATATTTTAACGAAAAAAAAAATATTTTCTAAAGAGGAAAAATTACCTTCTATGATCAAAATAATAATAATAATAATAATAATAATAATAATAATAATAATAATAATATAATATACAATAATATATAGTAATTATAATAGTAAACCAAAAAAAGAAAAAAGAGAAAGAAAAATACAGAAACATAGAAGATATGAAGAGATGTTCGCAGATATGTGTCGTATTATAAAATTGACTTAAAAAGTAAATGAGAACGAATTATCTAAGTAAAACTATGTTATTCTCTGATAAATATAGTTACCTATCAATCATATTCAGTCATCATTATAGTCATTATTGAAAGACGTGTATTAGGAAAGTTGTTATAACAATTGCGTGATAGGAAGTAATGATGATGTAGAAAAAGTGGAAGAATTTCTGGAAAAGGAAAAATTCCAAAATGGAAGTCAGATGAAAAAGGTCCACAAGGGCGGTCTATTTTTTTTAGCGTATATAATGAAGAATAAATTAATAACAATGATTATGACGATGATGATATTGCGATGACAATAATCAACAAAATAATTAGAAGGATTAATGTAAATTAATTAAGATAATTAATTAAATATACTTACAAAAATTCTATTTGAGTAGAAAGAATAATATTGATCAACGATAGGTAGTCAGTCATACGATCCTTTCATTTTACGTTAGTTTGCTCTTACTACAATAGGAAAAAAAAAACACGATAAGGGTAAATTATTATTACTGCTATTTTTCAACCTTTGAATATATAATATTTAACCAAGTATACATATATATATATATAAAATATATTATAATATATATAAAATATATATATATAAATATATTTAATCGATAGAAGAAATAGTTATTACGAGAAGATTATGTTTTACAATACTTTCCGACAGAAAAGATTAATAGTCTCTGTTAGGATTAATTATAAAGGGTGAAGGGCTATTATTAGAAGGGTGCGGTTATCGGTCACGCTCGCAAACCTTAGCGAAATGATGAGAAACCTTAGTCGAAAATAGTTTCTAGTTTCATTTTATTCGACGTCCTTGACGAATATATCTATCCATCTATCTATCTATTTATGTATGTATGTATCTATGTTTCCATGTACGAATTCGTCGATCGTTAACTCGAGATTTCATTATCGAACATCTTATATATCTATGTATGTATGTATGTATGTACATATATATATACATACATACATACATACATACATATGTAAAATTCTTTCGAATGATGCAATCTAGTTAAGGACGTACCCGAAGTATCAAATACCACCCATCACACAGCACCCTTTACCCCGTCCCATGTCGACCCACCTCTTTGCCCTTCAACAACTAATTTGCAAGTTAGTCGACATTTTAACAAAGGATTGAAATCAACCACCAATCAGTATTCGGACGTATAATACATACGTATATCTTTTCAAACCAATATTCATTGTCCAATCAGAAATTAGATATATCAGAGTATAGTATGAACATATGCATATATCAATTTTATTTAATTGTTTAATTATTTCTTCAATAAATGCCTATCAGAAAATATTTTTAAATACATCCTAAAGATCATCCGAATAAATTCTAATTATTTGTATGGAACATTTATACTTTTTTTTTTCTTTTTTTTTTCCTCTCATTTATTATATAGATTAGACGTGACACAAAAATTTTGGACTTGACTGATCGAATAGAATTAATTCTTTTTAGTTATTTCGTTTCTGTTCAACCGGTCGAAGGCCGAAGTTATTCGCTGCAACAACGAGAAAGGTGAATTGTGGTTCGGCTGATAGGGTTGGTAGTGGGGTGGTGTCAGTAGAGAGAGGGGTGAGAGCAGCTGCATCCCTGCTACAAAAGTGGAGCCAGCAGCGCGGGGGTCGATAATCATGCGACTCCACCTTTCTCCTCTTCCTCCTCCTCCTCCTCCTCCTCCTCCTCCTCCTCCACTTCCTCTTTCTCTCACTACCTTTTACCTCTTCTCTACGTCATTACGCCCCACTCTATTTTTTTTTTTCGTTGTTCTCAGCAGGGGAGGACACGCGCACGTTTTATTAATCACATTAACGACGACGACACCGACGACGACACCGACGACGACACCGACGACGACAACGAGATCATCCATCGCCCTGACGCGTCCCCTTTTAGTTTTATTCCGCATCTCTCTCTCTCTCTCTCTCTCTCTCTCTCTCTCTCTCTTTCTCTCTTTATCTCTACCTCTACTACCACCACCACCACCACCAACACCACCACCATCATCACCGCTATCACTACCTTGTCCATCCCCCTCCTTCCCTCCTTCAACCCCCTATCTCGTCCGATGGGATGTAATTTGCTTGATTGCATGAAAAAAATCAAATTCTTCGATAAGCTCGAGGACTATTTCGTTTTCGGTTGTGGTGGTTTTATAGATAGAGGAGCCAACGGTAATATTTCACAGAAAGATATAAAGAGAACGAACGATGACGAAGATTCGATCGTTTCGAAAGAAATTCTCATTCAGACGATTGGAATGTTTTATTAAATAAAAGTAGAATCGATATTTTTAATACACGTTTGCACGCACTTGAAACGGGACGCACACTCGGAATGGACACAAATAATATTTCGATGATAGGTGTAAAAAAATGTCTGTTGGATTTGTCACAATCGTATTTATAATTTTTTTTTTTTTTTTTTTTTTTTTTTTTTTTTTTTTAATGACTGACGCGGTCGGCGCTCCCATAAAATGGAAGGCAATACTCCGGGTATTTACCTCGAAAAGGTATGAAGGGATATGAGAATATTTTTACTTAACTTAAGAGAAAAAGAAAAAACAAAAAGGAAAAAAAGAGAAAACAAAAAAGAAATAAAAGAAGGAAAGACGTGTAAGAATTACAATATAATTTGATTAAAACACACGCGATTAATATTTATCGACCGTCGAAACGATACTTTTCGTATATTATTATTAAATAGATAAATAATGGAGGAAATAACTAGTACTGCAGGTTGAGTCATCATTTCCCCACAGCCATTGTTATCCAACATCACCATCGCCCCCTTACTTCCACCTATTTCAACCACCCTCACGTCCGTCCGTCCGTCCGTCCGTCCTCACCTATTTCAACCCTTACGAATTTGTTCGCGTTGGTTCCTACCGAGGGCGCCTTTGTTTCGTTCAAAATCGTCCATGAGATACGTACGGTGGCACCCTCGTGTGAATTCTATGTGAATCATTCTTGATTGGGGGTTGATATGGAAACTTTTTTACCCTCCTCGACGAAAGAATAAAATCACTCGAGAAGAGTATATAACACTTGACGTTAATTCATGATAGGGATGTGAAAAAGTAATGGAAAATTGAAAAGAAATTATTATTGAACGAGGGAACACAAATATACATATATACGTACGTACATACATACATAAATACATACATACGTATATAGGCATGCGTGGCGTATAGTGTATATCGCTATGTGAAAATTCTAAAAAAAAAAAAAAAAAAAAAAAAAAAAAGAAAAAAAAAAGAAAAAAAAAAAGTCGTTTCATATTCTCCAATAACTTTATTTCCACTCTATCTTGGTCTCATTTTTTTCAAATGTTTTTTTTTTTTTTTTTTCTTCCACTTACATTTTTCAAACATAGGTATGCATTTCGCGGCCTGGACTTTACTGCATCGCGCGAGACCATTCTGCGCATATTTGTTGCGCATCCGATCTTGTAAGTGATTGCGAAAAAACGTTAACAAAAAAAAAAAAAATAGAGAGAGAAACTAAAGCAAAGAGAGAGAGAGAGAGAGAGAGAGAGAGAGAGAGAGAGAGAGAAAGAGAGAGAAAGATAGAAAAAGACAGAGAGAGATAGAGAGAGAGGGGGAGGGGACGTCTTTTTAAAATATCGCTCGACCTCGTTTCTTCTTTCGATCTTTCGCGCAACACTCCGCACTTGCGTTTCCGCGATCCCACCTCCAACCATCGCGGCTTTTTTTTCCTTTCTATCTCTCTTTCTTTTTCTTTTTCTTTGTCTTTCTTAGCCCTCGCTACTTTTTCAACGAAATATATTCTTGATCTCCGTGTGGAATTCATTCCTAGCATACCTGTGTATGTATGTATGTATATATGTATATATGTATATATGTAACGATGTTCCGTTGGAAAGTAGTAATGCCGACTTCTGAGATTTACTCTTTCATACATATGTGTATATATTTTTTTTTTTTGAATTTTTCTTTTTGTTTTTTCTTTTTTGTTTTTTCTTTTCTTTTTTTTAGACTCCTTTTCGTCGTACATATTTTTTTTTTATTTGATGCCTGATGTCATTTCTCCTTATATGAACTCATCATTGTAAATCTAATCTTTATTTCTCACTTTCTCTTCCTCTCTTTTTTTTTTTTTTTTTTTTTTATTTTGATACTAATTAAAGATTTAAATTAATCCTTCGATAATGTCAGAAATTTTGAAATGACAATTCTGTATGATTTATCGAACGATACGTCTTCTTGTATTGAAAAATCGATCGTAGAGAGAAAAAGAACGTATAAATAATCGCATTGAAGTGAGCGAATGAATAAAAATTGATTGTTTAGACAAGATGATTATTAATGTCGCGTATGATAAAACGCGTTTGATAAGTAATTTTTGATTTCTATTCTTTCTTCTCAATTAAATAATTAACTATGTTGATTAATTCATTAATTTGATCATTTGAACGATAATATCGTATTAACGTGCCTAATGAATTTTATTTATACAAAGGACTTGGATATTCAGTGATATTTATATTTTAATCCAATCCCAAATTTTTTTTTCTTACCTATATTTACCAGATATATAATATAAAATTATATAATGTAAAACTATAACCGTATAATATTGCAGTATTACTTATATTAATATAATACTTTTATACATTGAGTATAATTTATATTTTCAATTCTAGATATTCAAGATTCTAGATTCAATTCTATAATTTATATTTTCAATTCTATTTTCAAGATCTATCATTTAATTTTTCAACGAATTAAATACAAACGAAACGTAAAAGAAAAGGAAAAAGAAAAATGATTAAAGATGCGCGTAAGCGTCAGGTGATATCAAATTTTGCATTGTCAATAATGAAGAGTTAAAATGGAGACTAACAATATGATATTTGATGTGACGGAATTTAAGGGATTAAGGTTGCCATAATTGTAGAAATAGAAGAGGTGTAGATGCGTATTCGCTTATCGCGGTTTCTGTCTCACTTACTCACACACACATACCCACACACACAGAGAGAGAGAGAGAGACACACGCACACACACACTTTCTCTCTCTCTTTGTCGACTCATAACGTATGACGCGCTTCTACATTGCCATATTATGTATACTTAGACATTCCGTCGGCATGGCATGCTGCCAGAACAGCAAAGCTTCTACCTTCGTGTTTATCAACAGGGAATTATGCTAACGCGCCCGTCGACCGAGCAAAGCCAGTGGTCCGTCTATTCGTCGACATTACATACGCTTGTGACGTATGTATATATATATTTCTAGGGAACCATAAATTTCTCTCTCTCTCTCTCTCTCTCTCTCTCTTTTTCTCTCTCTTCTCGTAATTTTTTTTTATAAGCTTTTCGATTCATAAACATTACTTATTTCTATGTATGATTGAAAATTTAATGGAAAAGAAAAAAAGTCAAGTAGTAATAATTCTATTTTTCATTATTCTTCCTTTTCTTATTATTTTTATTTTTATATTTATATAACATCTGATCAATATATTATTTTACTTTTTTGTATTATTATATATATATATATATATTTTTTTTTTATATATATTTTATTAATATTTATTTTCATGAAATAATAATTATTATTTATATGTAAAAAAAACAATATATATATATATATATATGTGACTTACTATAAATACTAATAATACCAAATATAATGTATAATAATAAAACTAATATAGCATTATAACTAATATTATAATGGAATATTATTTTGTATAATTTTTTTTTTCTTTTTTATAGAACAAAAAAATATCTAATCATAAAAAGGATTAATGTCAAATACATGATAGGATAATTTGAAGTTGATCGAAAAGAGAAAAATAAAAATGAAACGAATACGATCGATGAAAGAAAAATAAAAAAAAAGAAAAAGAACATAAATAAATAAATAAATAAAAAGAAAAAAGAGAAACATTAGAATCCGTTTGTTAGACGCAAAGGAAAAAAGATAAAAAGGTAAAGAAGAAAAAAAAATTGAGTTAAAAATCACGAAACAAACCTTATCACTGGACACCTATTATTCACATATGGATATAATATAAATCATTTCTGAGTTTGCCTTAGATATGCCTTTCTTTCTCTTGAATTCGTCAAGCGAAAGTTTCGATGGTTCATTCGTCGTTCATTCGTTCTTTCGTTCGTCGAGTGTTCTTCTTTTTTCCATTTGTTCTTTTTTGCTTTTGTCAAAGAATGGAAAAGAAGATGGAAATAGAATAGTAGATAGGAGTAGGTTATAGAGGATGGGTGGGAGGATAGACGGATAGGAACGGGGCGAAGAGAGAAAGAAGAGAGAAAAAGGATGAGGAGAAGGAGGAAGAGGAAGAAGGAGGAAGAGGAGAAGGAGGGCAGAGGCTTCGCGACCGTGAACCAAACGAAACGGAGGGTTTATCGATTGCCATGTAAATCGGCAACCTTCGTTTGTCTCTTTAAAGGAAATACTTGACACCGATCTACCTTTTTCTCGTCTTTGGAATAGTAAAAAAGGATAAGAAAGGAAGGAGAGAAGGAAAAAAAGAAAGGCAAAAAGAAAAGAAAAGAAAAGAAAAGAAATGAGGAAAAATGTAATGGAACCGCCTATCTTCTTATCTCAACATTTCTTCGTAGGGGTGTGCCCTATCGAAGAATTAATTCTTCTTTTCTTCTTTTTCTTTTTGTTTTTTCTTTTTTCGTCCCTTTTGCCTTCATTTCTCGCTCGACTTTTTCTTTTTTTGCTCGACGAGAGAGAAAGAGAGAGAGAGAGAGAGAGAATACGAAAATATTTGGAATATTTATGCAAACAGGGGTCGTTCGTTAATTAATACGAGATATGCTGATGAGGAGGACCCTAACAAAAAGAGAATAGTAGTCACGTGATTACATCGTTCTTGTCATTATTATTATCATCATCATCATTATCATTATTATCATTGTTATCGTTGTCGTTGTCGTCATAGTTGTCGTTGTCGTCGTCTTCGTCATTGTATTTAGTAAATTACACACGTAACGTATAAGAAATAAAAGAAATTATCGTTTGTGGGAAAGGGAAATTTGTGTTCATCGGACGCTTTTACTGGATGACCAGCTGTTTGTAGTTGTCTGTAATCCGGCCATTAGTGTCACCGGCCGTTTCTCTCTCTCTATCTCTCTATCTCTCTCTTTCTCTCTCTCTCTCTCTCTCTCTTTCTCCATCTAACTTTATCTCTATCTCTATCTCTATCTCTATCTCCCTATTTCGTTTTGTATGCTCACGATAGCAAGAGAATATACGTGACGCAAATTACCCGAGAGTAAATGTCAATTGACGCGTTGAGCTAACCGATATGTACCACTGTTGTTACATGCTCTTTCCCACAACACCAGGGACATTCTTAAACGAGATAAAAGAATGCCGACTTTTTATAATTCGTGGGAAAAACATTTGTTTACTTCTCTCTTTTCTTCCCCTCCCTCCATTCCACCCCCTTCTCTTCTCTACCCTTTTTTCCTCCCCTCTCTCTCTCTCTCTCTCTCTCTCACTCACTCTCTATCTTTCTTCTTTTATATTATTTCGAGGAAACGCAATCCCTTAACGGACGAACTATTAACCGCTTTTTTTTTTTTTTTTTTTTGTTTTCGTTTTTATTTTTCTTCTTCCTCCCTCGAAAGAGAAGAATTCATTATGAAGTTATATACTGTTTCTGAGTATTCTTTAATTGCGGTGATATGCAGCGATGCTGTGCTCAAACTTTTTTGACAAAGTAACTGGCACATACGTTTCAAATTTTTAAACATTTTTTCTTTTCTTTTCTTTTTATATATATATATATATATATATTATTCATTATTCATATTGGTTTTTTTTTTTTTTTTTTTTTTTTTTTTTTTTTTTTTTTTTTTTTTTTTTTTTTTTTAATTATTATTATCATATTTGTTTAGTAAATAGAAATGTTGTAAGAAATTGTAATTGCTAATTATGTAAGCTATGCAAATTGTTGGATATATTAGTCGGATACATGAAAAATGTTAATTCTACGAATCACGACGCTTAAAAAAAAAAAAAGAAAAAAAAGAAAAAAAAAAGGAACGAACGAGCAAAAATTATCCGATCGATTCAATGAAAATAATAATTTCAATGGAGTATCATTGAGTATCGATTGATATTATTTTTGAAAAAATCTCTCCAAAAAAAGAAAAAAAAAAAAAAAAGAAAAAAAAGAAATAAATCATTCCAATTAGTTATTACCATTATCATCATCATCGTCATCATCATTATTACTATTATTATTACTACAATGTTAACTATTTCTCATAATCGTTTATTATGATATTACGTAAACATTGGTGAGCATTTTGTGGAAAAAAAAAAAAAAAAAAAAGAAAAAAGTGAATTCATAAGATAATTGTAGATTTGAGTCATCAGCTGACTTTATTAAAGCTCTAAACAATTAATTTATATTATTATGAGTTTATATTTACGTTCCACAATGTACCAGTTAAAACGGTTCGAATTGTCTGTCATCATATGATATACATACATATATTACATACATATATATATATATACACGATCGCGTCTTGTATGTATTATTTGCGAGATGATTCAGACCGTGTGCTACTATTGGAGGAGTTTTTTTTTTTTTCTTCTTTTTTTCTTTTTCTTTTTCTTTTTTATATCTTCCAGTTCGATTTGCAGCTGTTTCGGCCGCGACGCTTTGTTAATCGCTATGATTCGACTCGTTTTATCCTTCGTTTTAAGCCCTGCTCTGACTCCATTGGAAAGAAAAAGTATAAATGCGTGACTACGTAAATACGCGTTTAATATATACACACGTTTCTATCTACTGTTTTGCTGTGTGTATATGCATATGTGTATATGTGTATGTGTGTGTGTGTGTGTGTCATATGTACATATACGCGTATATACATATGTATATGGAACTTATATGACTCGATCGTTGCACTTTTCAATTGCTGTGTGTATCTTTTTTTTTCCTCTCTCTCTCTCTTTTTTTTTTCATTTTCTTTTTCTTTCTTCTTTTTCATGTTTTTCTCACATTTTCCTCAAAAGAAACAACATCAAATGAATGATATAAATCTATCTTCATTAGTGTATTTTAAATCTGTAATTAATTGTTGAAAAATTATTACTTATACAAGTGTGTACAGTTTTGGATAATTTCATAGATAATTAATTTATTTATTATATCAAAAATATAAGAGTATATTTTTAAGTTACTTTTTAAAGAATTTTTTTTTTTTCTTTTTTTGAAATTATTAATACGCTTAAGGAAATATGGACGTTTCAATTTTAACAAAAATTATTTCTATCATTGAATAAAAATGTACTTATTTAATACGTGAAATATTTTATACGAATGTCGAAAATATATAATTATTATAATTAGCGAATGAGAAAATATATAATTATTACAATAATAATATTATCATTCGATTGGAGCGATATGGAAGAAATGATATTTTATATCATCAATATTCGTTGATGATTACATTGTAACGAGGAATTGAATAAAATTGGTTGAAATAATTATTTGTATAAATAAATTATTATCTTATATATGTACATAAAAAAAAAAAAAAAAAAAACATTAATAAGATTATGATGGAATAATACTTATATGTATACTTGTACGTATATTTATTATTTTCTTTTCTTTAATGTGATTTCAAGGTTGGCCTTGATTTGTTCTCCCTTTATTTTTTTGTTTATACGTTTGTTCGTTTAATTTGTTATGAATTTAAAGAAAGATTATTTATTAAATTATCGTCTAGCCATCGTCAAGAGGCACTGAATTAAAAGATATAGTATTCATAAATGACGACGTCCTTTGATTTATAAGATCATAGAACGCATAACGATGATACTTTAAGCAGCAAGCAAAATCTGCATAGTCGTATCTTTGAATATGCATTTTTTCTCTATTCCTTGAGAAGTTCATCCTATTCATCGATCAGATTTTTTCTCCTTCCATTCCTTATGTTTTTTTTGTTTTTTCTTTTTTTTTTTTTTTTCTTTCTTTTTTCTTTTCCTTATTTTTTTTCCTCATTTTTTTTTCCTTCTTCCTTTTTCTTTTTCATGGCTGACAAACCAACAAATCAAATATACCTATATCATTTCCGTATTGATCGTCGTTTTTAGAGTGTGAGGGAGAAACTCCTACGATTCCTTGGGAAATATATGATAGAGAAAGAGAGAGAGAGAGAGAGAGAGAGAGATAAGCATATTGGATATGATTTTATAAGACTCCAGATAATATGCTAGATATTCCAACCAATTTGATCGTTTTCGCTTTTGATATATTTCCTTCTTTTTTCCATTAAGAGAAAATTTATAGTAGCGATAGAAAATCTTTTTCCTTTTCTTTTTTCTTTTTTCTTTTTTTTTTCTTTTTCTTTTCTTTTTCTTTTTTTTTTATATACACAAATTGACGATCGAGACAACACCCCATATATCAAATATATTGATGATATATCGATAATTAATGAA
>NC_062196.1:4564256-4566756 GCF_912470025.1 Vespa velutina
TATATATGTATATATATATATATATATACGTATGTGTGTGTGCGTGTATGTATATATGTGTATGTATGGATGGGTGTAGGAAGAGAAGGTGTATATATATTGAGAGCCGATAAAATGGATTTGTTCGTTCTATCGAGCCATCGGATATATCCTTCGATATATTGAAAGTCACGATTATCTTTCTCACGTTATGGATCTTATTTAAAATTAAATAATTTTTATAAAAATTAAATTTGGACAAAGAGATATAGATATATATATATATATCTCTCTCTCTACATATATATATATATATATATATATATATATATATATATATATATATATATAGAGAGAGAGAGAGAGAGAGAGAGCAAGAAAGTTCTAAATTCGTTGAGTATATAGGAGAAAAGTTATGTGCTATATTAAATATATCAAAAATAATGTTATCTTATATTAGTAATGAGGAATTAATATTAAATTAATTTTTTATAAATTGTTTATTGAATTTTATAAGATGTATATATATATATATATATATATATATAAAATGAGAATACGTGGATTATTATTTATTTTTTATCACTGCTACCAATGGTAAAACCATTTCCTTTTTTTTTTGTTTTTTTTTTATTTTTACATAATACAACACCCACAATTTTTCGAATATTCACTTTGATACCCGAAAAACTTTATTTATTATGAAGATAAAATTGTTTTCTATTAAATTTAAAAAATTGCAATAAGAATTATCTCGCCGAATACAATAGTTATATAAAAAAAAAAAAAAAAAAAAAAAAAAAAAAAAAAAAAAAAAAATTTCCTTTCTTTCTTGTTAATGAATTACATAAAAATTACGATAGAGTTTGAATTATTAGTTTTTGATTAAGTAAAAATTTAATTGAACCTAAAATAAAATCGTATTCTCGATCAGACGCTTATAAAATGCTCAAGCGTCAGTAACTGTTTAAATTTATTCCTTGGTGTCTCTCTCTCTCTCTCTCTCTCCCACTCCCTTCCTCTCTATCTCTCTCTCTCCCTTTCTCTTTCGTTCTATTCGTAATGAATCATCAATCAATCTTATGCACTTGTGCTACGCTCGAACGCACTCCTTGAAACTTGATTAGGCTAATTTAATATAACGCGATTATTTCGACAGATAATTCTCTCTACCCTACGAAGCCATCAAGGGTTTTCCCTGTATTCAAATACAAAAGACAAATCTCTGATTGGTCGATTAACAATTGAGAAAACATACAGAATCTGTTGAACTAATTTTAATTGTACGAATTCCTGAATAAGCAAGAAATATATTTATAATTTAATTTTAATTCATTTCGTTCGATTTAATTTTATAATAAGTGATCATACTTCGTTATCGATCAAATACCGAAAGAAAATTTTCAAATTTCAAATAAATCTCATAAAAATCTTTGTGTGTGTGTGTGTGTGTGTGTGTGTGTGTTTGTGTATGTGCAATTGCGTGCATGTGTATTAAAATTTAATTCTTTTATTACACATTGTTGTATATAATTTTCACATTATCAACATTTTTATATACGAAAAAAATATTGTAGATATATTTGTCGTGTATAAAAATAAAAATAATTAATGTGAAACTTGTAGTATAACTATACTATACATATATTAAGCTATATATAAACAATATAAAAATATAAGTAAGTAAATAAATAAATAAAAAATATATATACCATATTATATCATATTATACTATATCTATATAATAATAAATGATACTATATTTTATATATATATATATATACTCTCTCTATCTCCTATATATATTGTGCTATATAACCCTATTATTTATACACAATTTTATGCACACTTATATAAAATTATATTCTATTTATATGCATTTTTATATATTATATATAAACAAATATATACATATATATATGTATACAATAGATGTATATAGTAATAGAACAAAAAAGAATTTCGATAGTTTCTGAAGGAGGAAATCGTTAAAGATAAATGCAATCGTAAATTCAATTCATGTACTCCGATCGAACCATACGGTAGTAGTATACAGCTTTAGGTATACCTAATATGTACTAAATCAAACGATAGGCGAGCTCGGCTTATCGACTTGAGTCAGGTGTCAAGGTTACTTTCGATAATCGTTTGCTATTACGCGAACGACTTCCTTTTATGTGCAAAAGATCCTATATAAATACCTTACACATATGTATTTATTTGTGCATATATATATATATATATATATATACACATACACTGTATATACACATACATAGATATATTTATAACTACTACGAGGCAAGGAATATGTTCCCTGAATTACTCTTCCTTCATGGAAAACTATTTAAGCGAAAGCAATAATTCAAATATTAATCGATCGAAGCTCTCGCGTGTGACTTCAAAATGGCTGCTGCATCCGGGGTTCATTGTCTGAGAGTTTATTTAGTGAATAGAAGCAAGCATGTAAGAATGTTGCACGCGATTTCTATCCTAGACCTTGGTTGGTGAGTTAATTTCG
>NC_062196.1:4574256-4581756 GCF_912470025.1 Vespa velutina
TCTTTCGTTCCAAAGGAGACATTCGTTCCAAACGACGACTCTTTAGCTATTAATTTGCTCTCTCCCTCTTCTTTCCCCTTACCTCTTCTCTCCTCTCTCTCTCTTTTTTTCTTTCTTTCTATTTCTATTTTTTTCTCTTTCTCTCTCTTGCTCGTTCATTCGAGGCCTCGTAATTAAAACATGGAATTTCACAAACAAAGCTGCACGTTCATGCATCCATACACACATAAATACACACACACACACACGTACACATACACGTGTACTTTGTAAGCCATCGTCAAATAAACGATGTACTTATATACTTTTACCGTATATTACACATACGCATAACGAATACACCCATACGCAATACTTATAGGACACACATAGAGGTATATATATATATATATATATATATATATATATATATATATATATATATATATAGATAGTGACACGTAAGTATATATAAACTTCGAAGGTTCGATATCTCACATTTACAAGAATAAAATGGGTGCGAATGAACGTGCAGATATCGACGAACGATCATGTCGACGATGGAAAGCTATAAATCTATAGAATATCTTCTGCCAAACAGTCATTCTTGATATTGGTATTAACACCTCTCTGTTTTTCTCTCTTTCTCTCTCTTTTTTTCTTCTTTTTTTTTTTTTTTTTTTTTTCTTTTTTTTTTTCTTCTTTTTTTGGCTTTCTTTCAGTCTTCCGTCGTACGCTCGAACGCACAGAATCCATTGTAGATTCGTACGAATTCATTTGACTAACTTGTTGCTCTCGTTCTTCGCTATTATCTATTATTGAACATCATCGAAGCTTTCGATATCTCGTTGTAATTAATTTTTATTTCGTAATTAGTTCGGAAGGTATTTTATTTATCTACTTATCTTTTTTTTTTTCTTTTTTTTTTTTTTTTTTTTTTTTTTTTTTTTTTTTTTTTTTTTTTTTTTTATGGTCGTTCTCCAAGACTTTTGCAATTTTGTAAATATATTTGGAACGATATAATGAATTTTTAATTCTATTTATTTTCATTTTCTTTCCTTTTTATTTATTTATTTTTCTTTTCTCAAGGATAAATTTATCGGCTCTATCATTCGAACAAAATTAATTGTTGTTATTTGAGAAATTATTCTTAAGTACTTTTTTCTTTTTTTTTTTTCCTTATTTTTTTTTTTTTTTTTTTTTTTTTTTTACACGGGTAAAATAAAATTTATTTGTGAATTTTCGAAATCATTTGAATATATTGTAAAATAATATAAAATGATCGTTTAAATTTGATATCTTATTCGAACGTAATGTATTTATCGTGATGTAGTTTTTATTCAATTTCGAAAGAGAAAAAACAAGTCATTCCTCATTAGGAAAGAAAATTTATTCATCACATAAGCGAGGAGTAAATATTCAATGGCTCGTTAAAAAATCATTTTGACTTTGATTATAATTCTCATTATTATTCCTCTCATATTAATATTGTTATATGAATAACAAACGTATTAGTATAATATATATTATTTTTGTATAATCATGTATATATATATATACACACACATACACACATATACAGAGAAGAGAGTTACCAAATGCTGATCGTTCATGAAAATTATTAATTTTTTTTTATTCCTAAATATAAACAATATTTAATAAAGTAAATATATATAAAATAAATAAGAAAATTGTAGTATATAAAGATCAAAATAATGTAAAGATATATATACATATTTTTTAATTGACAATTTGCTTAAATCATATTCTTTATATTATCTTATCAAAAGATATATGACAAATTAAAATATCATTAAAAATAATATTGAAAATGTAATAATAAATATACGTAATATCGAGCTACAATTATCAATATAAAATTCGCATAAAAATTTATATAAAAATAAAAAATATCTTTAATGATGTATTAGCAAATCTTTTACATTATCATGATAATTACATACGCGCGCACACACACACACACGCACACACATTTTGTAATATTATTAATTATACAATATAATAAAACGAACTATACACACATAATATATATCATATCATATCATATGATATCGTTAACATTGAAAAAAAAAAAAAAAAAAAAAAAAAAAAAAAAAAAAAAAAAAAAAAAAAGAAAGAGAATACATTAATATCGAAATACATATAAATATCATTGGGTGTTTCTTTTCGCAAGGCAAAGAAAAAGAAAAAAAGAAAAAAAAGAAAGGAAAAAAGAAAACTAGAAAGAAAGAAATAAAAAAGTATAAGAGAAAGGGGGAAATCGATTAATCGATCGAGCGATCGAATGTAGCTAAAATCGCTGAAAGGAAGTTACGTGCGTAAACAGTATGAGGTGACGCATGGTTTAGTTGGTTCTATGTTTCGGAATAAGATAGACCTACATACATATATATACGTCGGTCGTTGGATGTATTAGTGGACATTGAATAAGAAGGATAGAAGAGTGAAAGAGTAAAAGAGAGAAAGAGAGAGAGAGAGAGAGAGAGAGAGAAAGAGAGAGGGAAGATAGAGATACAAGAAGAAGAGTATAAGAGTGAGGGCTAAGGGCGAGAGTGAGGGTTAAAGTAAAAAAGGTGCGGAGGGGGCGGGTACGATGTGGACGGTATAAACGTACGAGGGACCCGAGTGACCCGGTTACTTCGTTACATCGTTCGAGTCAAGCTTCAAGCTTTTTTTTATTCATTCATTTATATATATACACATATATATATATATATATATATATATATATATATATATATATATATATATATATTCTTTTATTTTTTTCTCTCTCTCTTTTTTTTCCCGAAATTTCGTATAGTTACCGTTACAGTTCCGTACCGACGATGACGACGGCAACGACGATGATGATAAGAAAAGATTGATAATAAATAGAAATTCTCACGTACGAGATATCTATCATACGTTCGAAGTAGTGATCGTTTTTTGTGAAGGACAAAGATATTTTTTTTCTTTCTTTATACTTTATTTTCGATCTTATTTTATATCAACACAAATAGTAAGAGAGAGAGAGAGAGAGAGAGAGAGAGAGATAAATAGAGAGATAGATAGAGAGAGAAAGAAAGAGAGAGAGAGAGAGAGAGAGAGAGAAAGAGAGAGAGAAGAGAGTGAACGAAATATTTCAACATTTCATGTGTTTCCGATACAAGTTCGAACTATTTACACGGTAGTGAAGAACATCGAATAGGACAGCCTGTTGGAAATAACGAACGTTCTTTCTTTTTTGTTATACTTTTATATTTTCTCTCTCTCTCTCTCTCTCTCTCTCTGTGTGTGTGTGTGTGTGTGTATATATATATATATATATATATGTATATATATGTCTTTCTTTCTTTCTGTTTTTTCGATAAAAGAGACAGGTTGAAAGGATATAGAAAGAGATAGGAAAGAAATCGACCATTTTCTTCGTTCGTTCGATTCATTGTTCTTTTAAAAAAAAAAAAAAAAAAAAAAGAGAAAAGAAAAGAAAGAAAAAAGAAAGAAAGAAAGAAGAAAAGTGTTCCTCCTCCATTTTTTCAATTGTGCGCCTAAGAGTGAGAATAGTGAAATAGAACTATCGTGTTTCGTTGTGTTTTTATTTTCTCTCTCTTTTTTTTTTTTTTCCTTTTTTTTTTTTCTTCTTTTTTTTTTTTTTTTGCTCTTTCACTTTGGTGAACACGAAGGAACGAACGCGAACTGTTAAAATCGAAGATCGAAGAGAGAAATAAAAGAAAGAAGAGAAGAGATGAGTGCTTCCGGTGCTATTCCTCTGATACTAGCGAAAAAGGAAGAGATTCTTGAAGGCAAGTATAATATTTATTAGTTTTATTTTATCGTGAGATAAAGATAGGATCCGGTCAAAGTTTAATGATTTACTTAAACTTTCTTCTATTTAGATTTCAATGAATTTCGATTGTCATTAATTACGTATACATATCTAGTAATTTACTTGTCGTTAATTCGAAATAATTTCTTTGAAATTAAAACTAACAGAGAGAGAGAGAGAGAGAGAGAGAGAGAGAGAGAGAGAGAGAGAGAGAGAGAGAGAGAGAGAGAGAGAGAAGACAAAAATGAAAATAGAAAATGAAACTTTTCTATTGAGTAATATCTAAGAAAATTATCTCATAAATATTAATTAGAAATTTATTATCGAGTTCGATAATTAATTTCATCCAATTTTACTTTTTTTAAACAATAATTAGAATCTTTAATTCCAACTTACGATCTTATCTATCTTAACTTTTTTGATAAATTAAATTAATTGATATGATCGAGCAAGATCTCTAAGTAGAGATTAATATTCTTAAGAGAGAAAGAAAAAAGAAGAAGAAGAAAAAAAAAAAAGAAACGAAAAAGAAATAAGATTATAATTTAAAGTTTTTATATAAGCTTACGTTTCTAAATTTCACTTTTGAACAATTTTCTCTTGGTAACTATTTTTATTTATTTACATTATATATACTTACATTAATATATATATATATATATATACTTAGATTAAATGTGAAATAGATTTTATGATTAAAATTATATAGGTAGAAAAAAAAAGAGAGAGAAAGAGAAACAAAAATGAAAATAATAAATTCATGAAACTCTCTTTTTAAATAATTCCTAAGAAAAAAATAATCTTTTGATGTCATTCGAAAATTTATTATCGGAGTTAGAAAATTCATTTGTATCAATTTAATTCAATTTTTCCAAAACTATAATTACAACTTTTATTTCCATCGATCTCTATTTCTTGGCTTTTTAATAATTAAATTAGATGATAAGATCGAAAAAAAATCGATTTATTTTTTTTTTCTTTTTCTTTTTCTTTTTTTTTTTTTTTTTTTGATTATATTACACATGGAAAAAGAAAAAACGAAAAGAAAATTTAATATTTAAAATGAAATGATTAAACACTTCTTGAAGTCACTTGATTATATAAGAAATATTTTTTAATATATATATATATATATTCGATTATGTAGTTATACCAACTGTTTTCAATAGAATTAACTTGAGAGTATAGGTCGAGTAATAACAATTAGATTTTGTTGTTCTGGTCCTTGAACAAAAAGTTAGGGGAAACCCTAAGTGTACCAAAGACATTCTCGTTGACAAACAGTTTCACCAAAGGCATTTGAGGCTCGTTTTCAAAACAAGGCTAATTCCATTAAATTCTCCTTAACGAGAAAATTATGCACTTTGCGAGGCCGTTCTTCACAATTATTAAATATATATATATATAAATTTATATATATATATATATATATATGTATATATATGTGTGTATATATAGGATCCACTTTTTCACATAATTTTTCCAAATAAACAAAGCTTTGTCATTCATCTTTTTGAACATAACAATGAACGACCTACATACATTTTTAACGCATAGTTTTCTTACATTTCTTTTTGATATTCCTTTAATCCAGAGCAATTTATTTTGCTGACCAACATTTATTCCTCTTCTCTCTTTTTTTTTTTTCTTTTTTTTTTTTTTTTTTTGAGAGGGTGGCTTAAAATTATGTCGGAAAATATCCCATAAAAAAAGAGATGTTACGCATTATAATTATTATTATTATCATCATCATCATCGTCATCATCATCATCACCATCATCATCATCATCATCATCATCATCATCATCAATGATAAATAATTTCCAACGCTTAGATACGTGCAATAAATAAATGAATACATACCTATATATATTTATATACACACACACACACACACACACACACACACACATATATATATATATATATATATATATATATATGAATCGATAAAATAATTCATATAAACTGTACAAACATCCCCGTCATCTTTCTTTTTATCCAATTTATTCATACGTATACGTATGTTTATACGATCGTACGTATATCCATGTATACTCATACATAAATACATTTAATTATGCATACACATATATATATATATATATATATATATATACATAATGAGACAGGAAGGGTAAAGAAAAGGAAAGAAAACATTTCCTTGTATTTCTCAATGAACTATAGAGATATATAAAAGCTGATATAGAGGGTGAACCGGTACACAAAGTAACGTCATCGAAGGTGCTTGGTATCGGTTCGTGGCATCGTTACCTCGTTGTCTGCGTTCTATCGATTTTCCTGACCTTGTGCCACCACGGCGAAGGCACGAATTACCTCGATACGCTCTTTAAAACAGTGGCTTCCTATCCGTAAAGTCGATGTATACATATACATATATATATATATATATGTGTGTGTGTGTGTCGTGTGTTATGTTGTACATACGTATTGTACATACGTATGTACAATATGTATGTACATATACGAAGCAACCAACCTATGAGAGGGAGGTTTTCCAGCTCGAGGCCGACCATCGCCAGACGGAAATAACCTCCTACGGGGGGGTTGGACACGATAAATTGACGCCAACGAGTCGACAAATTGATCATGGTAAGGAAACTAAGATAGGAAAAGGATAGAAGAAAGTGGAAAACATCTAAAAGGAAAACCCCGAAGGCAAACTCTCTTTCTTGATATCTCTACTTCAAATTCAATTTCTTTATCTTTGTTTTTTTTTATTTTTTCTCCTTCTTTCCTTCCGTCTTTCTTGTACGTTCTAAATTTTCTATTTATTTTTCTACATTATTGCGAATTTCGTTATATTTCAGAGATAGAGAGAGAGAGAGAGAGAGAGAAATATATATACTTCATAAATATTTTTAATCGGTTCTTCATTTATCTCGATAAGATGATTTCATCGTTAACAAATTAATATCAAATTAATTGATTAGTATATTTTAATTATCTCCTTTTTTATCATGTAGGGATGAAGGTCATGTAGGTAGCGGTTAAGAGAGGGTAAATAAAATTTATATTGATATAAATAATATTAATGTTATTGAAAATATTAAAAATGTAATACGATAGAATGTTTAAAAAAAAAAAAAAAAATTGTAAAACATAATTTTACTCGATACTTCATTTGTTCGGATCAATCGATAATTTATATTATTGCATGGACGAATTATTAATTATAAATTACAAATTATATTTATAAATATAGGATAGGTAGAGTACGTAAGAATTTTTAAGTGATTTTGAAGATCAATCATTTTCTTTTTTTCTTCCTTCCTTTTTTTTTCGTTTTTCTTTTCTTTTCGAGATTTTTCAGGCTTGCGTTAATTTAGGCTTGTAATTTTTTTTTTATTAAAGTTACTCCTCGTAGTTTTACGAGTTGTATATAAAAAAGAACATTGACGAAATTAAAAAATTGTATCGACAAAGTAACAAATTACAAATTAATTTTTTATAATATCCTAAGAAATTTCAACCAAATATTATTGCCAGGTGAAGAAAGAAAGAAAGAAAGAAAAAAAAAAAAGAAAGAAAGAAAGAAAGAAAGAAAAGAAGAAGATAAAAACATTCTAATTTCGTTCGTAATAAAAATTTCTTCAATATGAATTTTACGAATAAATTTCGTTCGTTCAAAGGGAAGATCGATGGATTCTTTGTAATTTTAATTTCTTCTT
>NC_062196.1:4584256-4591756 GCF_912470025.1 Vespa velutina
GAGAGAGAGAGCGAGAGAGAGAGAGAGAGAAGAAAAGAGACTTTTCAAAGAATACAAGTTTTACTTGCTTCCATTTCTATGTCATACCTGACGAATACAAATTATTTTTTATCTCGTCTCTTATCATTCTCCGTTCGTACAATAATATAATGTCATATTTTTCGATCTACGATATTTTTATTTCTTTTTTATTTCTTATCGCTTCTCTTTTCGTTTTTATTTATTTATTAATTCTTTTTTTTTTTTTTAATATTGCGTTAACTTTTTTAGAACGAACGAACGAACACGTTCCTGGAGTAATTTTTTTTTCCTCCGTCCAGAGAGAGTGAGAGAGGGGGTTGGGGAGAATTATTATTATTATTATTATTATTATTATTATTATTATTATTATTTATTAAATCAGAATAAGACAGACAGATTTCTATCGTAAATATTATCGACTAACCAAATTGATTTGAAAATGTTTATATATTTGTACTTTCTTTAATTTTCGTTCGATTAAGCGAGAAATTGGAAAGAATAAATTATCATAGAATGATATTATATATATATATATACATGGATATAAATTTGGAGAAGAAAAAAAAAGAAGAGGAAGAAAAGAAAAGAAAAGACAAGAAAAAGAAAAAGAAAAAGAAAAAAAAAGGATTATTTCCGACGAAAAATATTAACCATTAACCGAAACTCATTGATTTATTGGGAGAGGAGGAGGAGGAGGAGGAGGGGAAGGGGAAATAAAAACAAAAAAATACGACGATAAGGATAGGAAAAAACGTTATTATTGACGATAAGACTCGTCTCGCTCATAACTCATCTTCGATCAATAATTCTGTTCCGGTTTCAAAAGCATTGGCTTTGAAAACTACTGTCGAAGACGATTTAAACGCTGACGATGCGAAAGAGATAGATCGATTGGATAACTTAAATCTCGCTCACAATCGGAGAACGAGAAAAAAGAAGGAGGAGGAGGAGAAAGAAGAGGGGATGGAAACGGATAGAAAGAAAAAAAAGAAAAAGGGAAGTGGTTTAAAAAGAAAAAAGAAAAAAAAAAAAAGAAAGAAAAAAGAAAAGATAAGAACGAGGGTTGAACGATCTCGACAACATCGACATTAAATCGGTGTAAACTACTCCTCTACTGATAGAGCTGTCCTATCATAATCACAGTTTATATAACTTTAGCTATGGTTAAAACGAAGATCGAAGACTCTTTCTAACAGTCGTCAAATACTTGACGCCCCATTAAAGTCCCGATGGATACACGAAACTGAAAGCCGGCAGCACACCAAGCGTTTTCCAATAAACCTGATAATCGAACGACGAGCCTTTCGAATGAAGGATTCCTTAATGTTTACAAGAAATTTACATTCGATAAATAACAATTAATCATTTTCTTCGGCACCAAGTGAGAGTGAAAGAGAGAGAGAAAGAGAGAGGGAGAGAAAGAGGGAGAGAGAGAGAGAGGGAGGGAAGGAAAATATTTGCTTGTTTCTATTATAATGTAATGTTAATATAATGTAATTGAATAATTAGATAAATATTTTTATAAGGGAGAGAATTTTAATTTTTTGATAGACAAAAGCAATTATAAAAATAATTATAATAAAGTATTGAATGTTTTAGAAGATCTTCAGAAATTTATTATTATTATTATTATTATTATTATTATTATTTCTTTTTTTTTTTTTTATTTATTAAAATTATTAAATTTCATTTTATAATTTTTATAAATAAGTTATTATTAAAATTGAAATATATCTGATTATCAAATAAAATATTTTGACTCGATCTTGTACAAATTCGATTTGATTAGATTTATATATTACGATAACTATTCTACTTGTATATTTAAATTAACAATATTAAATTTATACATCCATATACTGTACATTTATATACATATAATATCGAATATATATATATATATATAAAATATTTCGATTATTTCAAAATAATTCTAAGCAAAATATACGACGATATAATCAATTTGATTTTTTAAATTTGTCAAATTCTTCATAATTTGGTACTTTCTTCGATGACAATATTTTCTCTTTTTTCTTTGTTTCTTTTTTTTTTTGTTTTGTTTTTGTTTTTATCCTTGTTTCTCTTTTTCTTCCATTTTCCCCTACCCCCCGAGTTATATTTAGAATAGGGAGCTCAATTTTTTCAGTAGGGGTGATGTCGCTGTTTGGTTGGATGATTGGGAGGAGCGAGAGGAGGTGGCGGTAGAGAGATGCTGAGAGAGCTAATCGTAACCTCTTTCAGACGCTCGAGCGACGGCAGCTATCGTTTTTCTCTCATCCTACCACGTTCCAAGCGCTTTTCAACGACCGCCGAGAAGAATCTCGGTCGTGGCGCAGGGGTTAAGCAAAACAATGCGGGAATTACTGTCAAAGTCGAAACGAGCATTGTCTCGCGACCTTTGAGGGGTTTGTCGCCTTTTGAAGCCTGCAAACGACGTACTTGTCGCCTTGCTGTTACTCTGTCAGAAAAGGACAGATAGAGAGGAAAAGAAAGCGAAAGAAAGAGAGAAAGTATGTGTGTTTGTATGTGTATATATATATATATATATATATATATAATATATTGGGATTGAACAATTAAATAGATGGAAAATTTTTCTTCGTAAAATAAATCCATTTTATTAAATGGATTAATATTTTCTTTTCTTTTTTTTTATTTTTCTAACGAATTATTAAATAATTCATTCATATCGTTTTCAATTAAAAGAAAAAAGGAAAGAAAGAAAGAAAGAAAAAAAAAGTATAGTTTAGATCAAGAATTTTCGGATGGATCAAAAAGCGTTCAAAACTGATATTAAAAGTGGATTATTTGTATTTGTATTTTTCTTTTTATTTTCTTTTTATTCGAGACTTTTGCAGGTTCGTGTAGTTCTAAGCTTTACAATGTAGTTTTATAATAAAAAAAAAAAAAAAAAAAAAAAAAAAAAAGAAAAAAAAAAGAAAAAAAAATAAAAATAAATAAAAGAAGCGAAAATTATCTCGAAGTTTGAAAAAAGATTTTGATATTATTATTGTTGTTAGAGACAAAGGAAGAGAAAGATATAATAGAACGATTAGTTGTTTAAGTTTATATAAAAAAAAAAAAAAAAAAAAAAATGTTTAGAACTTTGACGTTCTTCTCTCTCTCTTTTCTCCCTCTCTCTTCTTACATTCTTTTTTTTTTTTTTTTTTTTTTTTCTTTCTTTTCTATTTTTCGTTCCCCACTCGTCTCGTTCGTTACCATAGAAGAAACTATTCATACTACCGGTTATTTTTTTCAACAGGAATATTAAAAACGTTCATCGACGTCGCTACAAGTATCGATTTCGTGTATTGAGAATCCTGCAGTTGACATTAACAAATGGTTTATCCGATAAGTCATACATTTTTTTTTTTTTTCTTTTTTCGAGAAAACGTTATTTATACTAGATTGTATTTTTCTTGTTTTTTTTTTTTTTTTCTTTCTTTCTTTCTTTTTATATTTCTTTTTTCTCTCTCTATCTCCCTTTTTCTTTTTTTCTTTTTTCTTTTTTTCTTTTCTTCTTTGCCGGCATTTAATGCTCTTACAGAATGCATTAACTTTATCGCTATATAATCGTATTTATTTGGAATATTTTTTATTAAATACGATAATGATCACGTTAATATCAATATTTATTTGTGAGAATATCGAATTTTATCGTATTATCCATTTTGCCATTGGTATCACTTCGACGGATTTACGAATCGATTTGACGTCAACCGCGGAAACATGATTAATTTTAAATCATCCCCGTTCGTCTTAGTTCGTTTAATTATTGACGCTCGATAAAGCATTTAGGTATGTTATTAACAGAAATATTCTCATTGAACAATTCTCGTTAGCTTATCGATATTTAATAATCATTTCCGGTTACTGACCTATTAATACCTATATAAATATATATATATATATATATTTTTTTTAAATTAAGTTTTTTTTTTTTTTTTTTTTTCTTTTTTTTAAGAAAACAATTAAATTACAATTATTCGACAAATATCCATTTTTTTTCCTTTTTTCCTTAATAAAATTCAAGAGATTGATTATGAAACTGTTTATGATATAAAATCAAACTCGTATGTAATTTTATGGATTTTTGAAAATGAAACTCAAAGAGACAAATCTAATTTCAAAGATAATTAATATCAGAACGATAATGTTGTTCTCGAGAGGAACGAGTAATTATCCTTTTTTTCTTTTCCTTCTTTTATTTTTTCAAATTATCCTGTGTATTATTATATTTAGGTCTTTAATTTTCTAGGCTTTTAATAGCCGTTTTCAAGAGGCACGTAATATGAGTATATACATATTAATAAATATATATATGCATATATGTATATATATATATATATATATATATATATATATATGTATGTATGTATGTATGTATGTATGTATGTATGTATGTATATAAAAGTAAAGGAATTCATTAGAACGTGAAAATTTCTCGACGAGTTTTGGACCGCCATCGTTGAGATTACATTGGGAAGTTAAAATCTAGGGCCCGCAGTAAACGCATACGTTTTATATATATATTCTCTCTCTCTCTCTCTCTCTCTCTCTCTCTCTCTCTCTCTCTTTCGTGGTGTAAATTCGTTTGTGTTGCTATGCGAATAAATTCACGCAAATTCGACGTCGTCGTAGAGGAGTCCGCGAAACGACGTAAAACTCAGGTCTGGTAAAAAAAAAAAAAAAAAATAAAAAGAAAAAAAAAACGAAAAAGAAGAAAGAAGCAAGAAAAAGAAAAAAGTACCAAATTCTATTTCGAGCATTATTTACTACTACATACTTAAATACAGTATATATACATATATAATGTATATATTTATATGTATAAATATATGCCTGCGTATTTTCCAGATCCGGCCTTTTTACCGTCACTTTATGGACGCGCGTCAACGAACAGGTCTAATGAAAACAAAACGCGTGTCTCTCGTTGGAATTTTATTAATAGAACGCGTTCGCCATTTGCATTTAACTGAAAATGCGAACGGTAGCTTTTACGAACCCATGCCAAATCGTTATCATAGTTGAACGATATCGTTCGAACGAACAAAAACGTACGAATTAATTTTTAAATCAATTTCGTACGTCTTTCATTGTTCATATGCTTTATTATTATTATTATTATTATTATTATTATTTTTATTTTTTTTTTCCTTTATCATTTCGATGAAAGCGTATGAATGAACGAGGTGTATTTCATTCGCGAGTTCTAACTCACAATGTTTACATTTCGATACTAATTGAACAATTATGTTTTAAGGGACGATATCTAATCATTGTACACAAGAGTAAACTAAAATGGGTTTTCGTTTTTGTTTCAATTGCAAATAGAAAAATTCTTTAGAATCATATTATCATTCGTATAAACATAATATGAGATGATGAACAATTATTATTTATTTTTATAGATCAATTTGTACTTTACAATCTATTTTATTAGTTTAAATATATCCGAATATTCAGTTTAGAAAATTAATTTATAGTTGGATTATTGAAAACTATGTCTTTGCAAATTTTTTCGCTTGTGTTCGTCATATTTTTAAATTTAATACGATTACGTGCTAAATGGATATTTTTTTTTTTTTTTGATGGAATCAATAATTAGAAAATTAATTTTATCGAAGAAGAGAATTATTATTTATTACATAGATAAATTATTTTTCGAGAGAATTTATTCGTGTATTTACGATGAATAATTCATTGGGAACATTGTTATTAGGTCCACCGAAAAGTTTTGTTTAATTCGCAAATACTTATTCGCACTAAGCGGATGAAACTATAATTAGTACGTAGTATGAATATTACAAATAGAAATAATATCTGTCGTGGAGAAAAGTTATTACTATTATTATTATTTATCATGAGGATAAATTGTTTAAATTGAAAGAATTCTATCGCTTTTTTTTTTTTTTTTTTTTTTTTTTTTTTTATCTAGAAAAACAAAATATCCATTTAAAATTCTTCATAGTATTATAAATTAATTTATAATTCTATCCTACAAAATATCTTAAATTAATTTTCATACATTAATAATACTCCATACTATAATTCAAACAAAAATCTGATTTCATTTGATAATAATTTCTTTTTTCTTCGAACGTAAATAATACATATTTTGATAGATTTAAAAAAGAAAAAAAATAACACACACACACACACACACACACACACATATATATATATATATATATATTATCTACTTATTCTAACTAAAAAGATAAAAAAAGAAATGATTCAAAGATCATAAAAACAATAACAATATAGTATTTATTTTAAATTACTATTTATTCTAAAAAGAAAAAATAATTCGAAGAGCATAAAAAAAATATAATATCTATTTTCTCCAATTAAAAAAAAAAAAAAATAATAATAATAATAATAATAATAACAATGACAATGATCAATCAACAAAATAATATATAACATATTCTAACTACATAAAAAATTATTCTGTCCAACCATATATACATATATATATATATATATATATAAAAAGAAAAGGATAAATAAATAAAAATAATTCTCTCGATTAAGAAATGAGCGATTTTGATTGACAGAAATGGCGAATCAAAATCGATCAACGTTGTTTTTCGTGTCTACCGGCAGTCAATGATGCAGCATACGCGTTGCCCTCCGATCCTGCGAGGGCGCGCGCGACACAGAGAGACAGAGAGAGAGAGAAGGTGAGGGAGGTTGAGGAAGAGAGTGATAAAGAGGGGTTGGGTGGAACGCACTCATGTCGTTCTACATTAGCTGGTCGTCGATAGTTGTTCCACTCCTTTCTACTTGCCGCCCTAAAAACCGTCCCAATTTTAACGAAAAATATCGTTTAAATGCGCAGCATGAGCGCGACGCAATGTCGCCATTCTTCCTGTCTCTCTCTCTCTCTCTCTCTCTCTCTCTCTCTCTCTTTCTCTCGTTCTCTCTTTGTAAATTTATGAACGGTGACGACAAAAGTATAGACAAAGAAACGACATTTATTTTCTCTCTTTACTTTCGTGTTTTTTCTTATTTCTTTTTTTTGTTTTTTTTTTTTTTTTTTTTTTTTTTTTTTTTTTTTTTCGTAAATAAAAGAGGCGATCTAACGACGAGCCAATTGTAATTTCGTCCTTTTTATTTATCTTACAATATCGTTTCTAAATATATAATTTACACGAAGAAAAGAGAAAAGAAAAGAAAAGCAAAGAAAAAAAAAAAAAAAAAGAAAGAAAAGGAAACACAAATACTCATACGTACATAATAAATGGATGGATTATTAATTTTGAAAGATATCTATGATTTTAATTGCTCATTTATAAAAATTCGTATAATTGACGAAGAGATAATTTTTACAATTTTTCGTCTAATTTATATTATTTCTATCACTGTGACGATAAATGCATTTAATTACTGACATTTCACGATTCTGCAATTTGTTATCACTGTTTCTCTCTCTCTCTCTCTCTCTCTCTCTCTCTCTCTCTCTCTCTGTCTGTC